>NW_027065384.1:0-22178 GCF_032884065.1 Artemia franciscana
TGTCATTAGGATGTCTACGTCACCCGTGTTCACTCGACTACAGCGTGGTCTCTATTCATCACCTATATTGGTAAGTAGTAATGTATGAAATTGAGTTTTCATCGAGGACTGACGCTAATCTCACGAAAAGGAAATTAGATGAATATGAAAGTCGTAGAGTAAATTTTAATGAAATTTTGAATAACCCGATAGGAAGAACACCGAATATGAATTTTGATGAAAATTTAGGTAATATTATTGATAGTAATTTCGTGGAGGAGTTTGGGCTATGGGATGTTGGGGCTCGGTGGGAGGATGTCTTCCGGGTTGTGCATTTGAATGCTCAAGGGCTGAATTCTTCCCTGGATGATATACAGCTTATATGTAAGAATTCTCGCCCTGGAATTATTGGTTTATGTGAAACTTTTTTAAATGAAAAGAACCAGCTACTTATGGATATACCCGGATATAATTCAATATTTTTAAATAGAAAGATAGCAAAAAAGGGGGGGCTAGGATTTTATGTATTGAGTAATCTGGCAGTTGTAAGAAGAGATGATCTGTCTATAAACATTGAACGGGTATTTGAATCTCTGTTCATAGAATTGGCTACTAGCTCCAACGAAAAGATAATAATTGGCGAAATATACAGATCTCCAAGCGGATCAATGAAACAATTTATGGAAATATTAGAGATTGTTCTTGGGAAAGTATTGTCTGAAAAGGCAGAAATAATTTTAATGGGTGATTTTAACGCTGACATGATGGATATGTCATCGAGTCAAGCTTGTGATATACTGGCACTAGTAATCTCGTCTGGGTTAACTCCCTGATAAATATCCCTACACGAATTTCAAACCAATCTGCAACCTAAAGAATGTGATTAAAGGCTCTTTTCCTATTTCAAAAGTTTTAGTTTTCGAGGGTAATAGCTACGTATGTTGAAAAAATGAAGATATTAGACAATTTTTTGTCTAATTCTTTACCATTGCACATGGTAAAGAATGTGATTAAAGGCTCTTTTCCTATTTCAAAAGTTTTAGTTTTCGAGGGTAATAGCTACGTATGTTGAAAAACTGAAGATATTAGACTATTTTATGATTGCAAATGGTAAAGAATGTGATTAAAGGCTCTTTTCCTATGTCAAAAGTTTTAGTTTTCGAGGGTAATAGCTACGTATGTTGAAAAAATGTAGATATTAGACTATTTTATGATTGCAAATGGTAAAGAATGTGATTAAAGGCTCGTATGTTGAAAAAATGAAGATATTAGACAATTCTATGATTGCACATGGTAAAGAATGTGATTAAAGGCTCTTTTCCTATGTCAAAAGTTTTAGTTTTCGAGGGTAATAGCTACGTATGTTGAAAAAGTGAAGATATGAGACTATTATATGATTTTAAATGGTAAAGAATGTGATTAAAGGCTCTTTTCCTATTTCAAAAGTTTTAGTTTTCGAGGGTAATAGCTACGTATGTTGAAAAAATGAAGATATTAGACTATTTTTTGATTGCAAATGGTAAAGGATGTGATTAAAGGCTCTTTTCCTACGTCAAAAGTTTTAGTTTTCGAGGGTAATAGCTATGTCCGTGGAAAAAATGAAGATATTAGACTATTTTATGATTGCACATGGTAAAGAATGTGATTAAAGGCTCTTTTCCTATTTCAAAAGTTTTAGTTTTCGAGGGTAATAGCTACGTATGTTGAAAAAATGAAGATATTAGACAATTTTTTGTCTAATTCTTTACCATTGCACATGGTAAAGAATGTGATTAAAGGCTCTTTTCCTATTTCAAAAGTTTTAGTTTTCGAGGTTAATAGCTACGTATGTTGAAAAACTGAAGATATTAGACTATTTTATGATTGCAAATGGTAAAGAATGTGATTAAAGGCTCTTTTCCTATGTCAAAAGTTTTAGTTTTCGAGGGTAATAGCTACGTATGTTGAAAAAATGTAGATATTAGACTATTTTATGATTGCAAATGGTAAAGAATGTGATTAAAGGCTCGTATGTTGAAAAAATGAAGATTTTAGACAATTCTATGATTGCACATGGTAAAGAATGTGATTAAAGGCTCTTTTCCTATGTCAAAAGTTTTAGTTTTCGAGGGTAATAGCTACGTATGTTGAAAAAGTGAAGATATGAGACTATTTTATGATTTTAAATGGTAAAGAATGTGATTAAAGGCTCTTTTCCTATTTCAAAAGTTTTAGTTTTCGAGGGTAATAGCTACGTATGTTGAAAAAATGAAGATATTAGACTATTTTTTGATTGCAAATGGTAAAGGATGTGATTAAAGGCTCTTTTCCTACGTCAAAAGTTTTAGTTTTCGAGGGTAATAGCTATGTCCGTGGAAAAAATGAAGATATTAGACTATTTTATGATTGCACATGGTAAAGAATGTGATTAAAGGCTCTTTTCCTATTTCAAAAGTTTTAGTTTTCAAGGGTAATAGCTACGTATGTTGAAAAGATGAAGATATTAGACTATTTTATGATTGCACTTGGTAAAGAATGTGATTAAAGGCTCTTTTCCTATTTCAAAAGTCTTAGTTTTCGAGGGTAATAGCTTTGTCCGTGGAAAAAATGAAGATATTAGACTATTTTATGATTGCACATGGTAAAGAATGTGATTAAGGGCTCTTTTCCTATTTCAAAAGTTTTAGTTTTGGGGGGTAAGAGCTAAGTATGCTTAAAAAATGAAGATATTAGACTATTTTATGATTGCACATGGTAAAGAATGTGATTAAAGGCTCTTTTCCTATGTCAAAAGTTTTAGTTTTCGAGGGTATTAGCCACGTATGTTGAAAAAATGAAGATATTAGACTATTTTATGATTGCACATGGTAAAGAATGTGATTAAAGGCTCTTTTCCTATTTCAAAAGTTTTAGTTTTTCGAGGGTAATAGCTACGTATGTTGAAAAAATGTAGATATTAGACTATTTTATGATTGCACATGGTAAAGAATGTGATTAAAGGCTCTTTTCCTATTTCAAAAGTTTTAGTTTTCGAGGGTAATAGCTACGTATGTTGAAAAAATGAAGATATTAGACTATTTTATGATTGCAAATGGTAAAGAATGTGATTAAAGGCTCTTTTCCTATGTCAAAAGTTTTAGTTTTCGAGGGTAATAGCTACGTATGTTGAAAAAATGTAGATATTAGACTATTTTATGATTGCACATGGTAAAGAATGTGATTAAAGGCTCTTTTCCTATTTCAAAAGTTTTAGTTTTCGAGGGTAATAGCTACGTATGTTGAAAAAATGAAGATATTAGACAATTTTTTGTCTAATTCTTTACCAGTGCACATGGTAAAGAATTTGATTAAAGGCTCTTTTCCTATTTCAAAAGTTTTAGTTTTCGAGGGTAATAGCTACGTATGTTGAAAAACTGAAGATATTAGACTATTTTATGATTGCAAATGGTAAAGAATGTGATTAAAGGCTCTTTTCCTATGTCAAAAGTTTTAGTTTTCGAGGGTAATAGCTACGTATGTTGAAAAAATGTAGATATTAGACAATTTTATGATTGCAAATGGTAAAGAATGTGATTAAAGGCTCGTATGTTGAAAAAATGAAGATATTAGACATTTCTATGATTGCACATGGTAAAGAATGTGATTAAAGGCTCTTTTCCTATGTCAAAAGTTTTAGTTTTCGAGGGTAATAGCTAGTATGTTGAAAAAATGAAGATATTAGACTATTTTATGATTGCACATGGTAAAGAATGTGATTAAAGGCTCTTTTCCTATTTCAAAAGTTTTAGTTTTCGAGGGTAATAGCTACGTATGTTGAAAAAATGAAGATATTAGACTATTTTTTGATTGCAAATGGTAAAGAATGTGATTAAAGGCTCTTTTCCTACGTCAAAAGTTTTAGTTTTCGAGGGTAATAGCTACGTATGTGAAAAAATGAAGATATTAGACTATTTTATGATTGCACATGGTAAAGAATGTGATTAAAGGCTCTTTTCCTATTTCAAAAGTTTTAGTTTTCGAGGGTAATAGCTACGTATGTTGAAAAAATGAAGATATTAGACTATTTTATGATTGCACTTGGTAAAGAATGTGATTAAAGGCTCTTTTCCTATTTCAAAAGTCTTAGTTTTCGAGGGTAATAGCTTTGTCCGTGGAAAAAATGAAGATATTAGACTATTTTATGATTGCACATGGTAAAGAATGTGATTAAAGGCTCTTTTCCTATTTCAAAAGTTTTAGTTTTCGGGAGTAAGAGCTACGTATGTTGAAAAAATGAAGATATTAGACTATTGAATGATTGCACATGGTAAAGAATGTGATTAAAGGCTCTTTTCCTATTTCAAAAGTTTTAGTTTTCGGGGGTAAGAGCTACGTATGTTGAAAAAATGAAGATATTAGACTATTTTATGATTGCACATGGTAAAGAATGTGATTAAAGGCTCTTTTCCTATTTCAAAAGTTTTAGTTTTCGAGGGTAATAGCTACGTATGTTGAAAAAATGAAGATATTAGACTATTTTATGATTGCACATGGTAAAGAATGTGATTAAAGGCTCTTTTCCTATTTCAAAAGTTTTAGTTTTCGAGGGTAATAGCTACGTATGTTGAAAAAATGAAGATATTAGACTATTTTATGATTCACCATTGCACATGGTAAAGAATGTGATTAAAGGCTCTTTTCCTATTTCAAAAGTTTTAGTTTTCGAGGGTAATAGCTACGTATGTTGAAAAAATGAAGATATTAGACTATTTTATGATTGCAAATGGTAAAGAATGTGATTAAAGGCTCTTTTCCTATGTCAAAAGTTTTAGTTTTCGAGGGTAATAGCTACGTATGTTGAAAAAATGTAGATATTAGACTATTTTATGATTGCAAATGGTAAAGAATGTGATTAAAGGCTCGTATGTTCAAAAAATGAAGATATTAGACTAATTTATGATTGCACATGGTAAAGAATGTGATTAAAGGCTCTTTTCCTATGTCAAAAGTTTTAGTTTTCGAGGGTAATAGCTACGTATGTTGAAAAAATGAAGATATGAGACTATTTTATGATTTTAAATGGTAAAGAATGTGATTAAAGGCTCTTTTCCTATTTCAAAAGTTTTAGTTTTCGAGGGTAATAGCTACGTATGTTGAAAAAATGAAGATATTAGACAATTTTTGATTCTTTACCATTGCACAAGGTAAAGAATGTGATTAAAGGCTCTTTTCCTATTTCAAAAGTTTTAGTTTTCGAGGGTAATAGCTACGTATGTTGAAAAAATGAAGATATTAGACTATTTTATGATTGCACATGGTAAAGAATGTGATTAAAGGCTCTTTTCCTATGTCAAAAGTTTTAGTTTTCGAGGGTAATAGCTACGTATGTTTTAAAAATGAAGATATTAGACTATTTTATGATTGCACATGGTAAAGAATGTGATTAAAGGCTCTTTTCCTATGTCAAAAGTTTTAGTTTTCGAGGGTAATAGCTACGTATGTTGAAAAAATGAAGATATTAGACTATTTTATGATTGCAAATGGTAAAGAATGTGATTAAAGGCTCTTTTCCTATTTCAAAAGTTTTAGTTTTCGAGGGTAATAGCTACTTATGTTGAAAAAATGAGATATTAGACAATTTTATGATTGCACATGGTAAAGAAAGAAATTTTAATCTTAGATTAAAGGCTCTTTTCCTATTTCAAAAGTTTTAGTTTTCGGGGTAAGAGCTAAGTATGTTGAAAAAATGAAGATATTAGACTATTTATGATTGCACATGGTAAAGAATGTGATTAAAGGCTCTTTTCCTATTTCAAAAGTTTTAGTTTTCGAGGGTAATAGCTACGTATGTTGAAAAAATGTAGATATTAGACTATTTTATGATTGCAAATGGTAAAGAATGTGATTAAAGGCTCGTATGTTGAAAAAATGAAGATATTAGACAATTCTATGATTGCACATGGTAAAGAATGTGATTAAAGGCTCTTTTCCTATGTCAAAAGTTTTAGTTTTCGAGGGTAATAGCTACGTATGTTGAAAAAATGAAGATATTAGACAATTTTTTGTCTAATTCTTTACCATTGCACATGGTAAAGAATGTGATTAAAGGCTCTTTTCCTATTTCAAAAGTTTTAGTTTTCGAGGGTAATAGCTACGTATGTTGAAAAAATGAAGATATTAGACAATTTTTGTCTATTCTTTACCATTGCACATGGTAAAGAATGTGATTAAAGGCTCTTTTCCTATTTCAAAAGTTTTAGTTTTCGAGGGTAATAGCTACGTATGTTGAAAAAATGAAGATATTAGACTATTTTATGATTGCAAATGGTAAAGAATGTGATTAAAGACTCGTATGTTGGAAAAATGAAGATATTAGACAATTCTATGATTGTACATGGTAAAGAATATGATTAAAGGCTCTTTTCCTATTTCAAAAGTTTTAGTTTTCGAGGGTAATAGCTACGTATGTTGAAAAAATGTAGATATTAGACTATTTTATGATTGCAAATGGTAAAGAATGTGATTAAAGACTCGTATGTTGGAAAAATGAATATATTAGACAATTCTATGATTGCACATGGTAAAGAATGTGATTAAAGGCTCTTTTCCTATTTCAAAAGTTTTAGTTTTCGAGGGTAATAGCTACGTATGTTGAAAAAATGAAGATATTAGACTATTTTATGATTGCAAATGGTAAAGAATGTGATTAAAGGCTCTTTTCCTATTTCAAAAGTTTTAGTTTTCGAGGGTAATAGCTACGTATGTTGAAAAAATGAAGATATTAGACTAATTTATGATTGCACATGGTAAAGAATGTGATTAAAGGCTCTTTTCCTATTTCAAAAGTTTTAGTTTTCGAGGGTAATAGCTACGTATGTGAAAAAATGAAGATATTAGACATATTTTATGATTGCACATGGTAAAGAATGTGATTAAAGGCTCTTTTCCTATTTCAAAAGTTTTAGTTTTCGAGGGTAATAGCTACGTATGTTGAAAAAATGAAGATATTAGACTATTTTATGATTGCACATGGTAAAGAATGTGATTAAAGGCTCTTTTCCTATTTCAAAAGTTTTAGTTTTCGAGGGTAATAGCTACGTATGTTGAAAAAATGAAGATATTAGACTATTTTTGATTGCACAATGGTAAAGAATGTGATTAAAGGCTCTTTTCCTATTTCAAAAGTTTTAGTTTTCGAGGGTAATAGCTACGTATGTGAAAAAATGAAGATATTAGACTATTTTATGATTGCACATGGTAAAGAATGTGATTAAAGGCTCTTTTCCTATTTCAAAAGTTTTAGTTTTCGAGGGTAATAGCTACGTATGTTGAAAAATGAAGATATTAGACTATTTTATGATTGCACATGGTAAAGAATGTGATTAAAGGCTCTTTTCCTATTTCAAAAGTTTTAGTTTTCGAGGGTAATAGCTACGTATGTTGAAAAAATGAAGATATTAGACTATTTTATGATTGCACATGGTAAAGAATGATTAAGTATTAAAAGAGTGATTAAGGCTCTTTTCCTATTTCAAAAGTTTTAGTTTTCGAGGGTAATAGCTACGTATGTTGAAAAAATGAAGATATTAGACTATTTTATGATTGCACATGGTAAAGAATGTGATTAAAGGCTCTTTTCCTATTTCAAAAGTTTTAGTTTTCGAGGGTAATAGCTACGTATGTTGAAAAAATGAAGATATTAGACTATTTTATGATTGCAAATGGTAAAGAATGTGATTAAAGGCTCTTTTCCTATGTCAAAAGTTTTAGTTTTCGAGGGTAATAGCTACGTATGTTGAAAAAATGAAGATATTAGACTATTTTATGATTGCACATGGTAAAGAATGTGATTAAAGGCTCGTATGTTGAAAAAATGAAGATATTAGACTAATTTTATGATTGCACATGGTAAAGAATGTGATTAAAGGCTCTTTTCCTATTCAAAAGTTTTAGTTTTCGAGGGTAATAGCTACGTATGTTGAAAAAATGAAGATATTAGACTATTTTATGATTGCACATGGTAAAGAATGTGATTAAAGGCTCTTTTCCTATTTCAAAAGTTTTAGTTTTCGAGGGTAATAGCTACGTATGTTGAAAAAATGAAGATATTAGACTATTTTATGATTGCACATGGTAAAGAATGTGATTAAAGGCTCTTTTCCTATTTCAAAAGTTTTAGTTTTCGAGGGTAATAGCTACGTATGTTGAAAAAATGAAGATATTAGACTATTTTATGATTGCACATGGTAAAGAATGTGATTAAAGGCTCTTTTCCTATTTCAAAAGTTTTAGTTTTCGAGGGTAATAGCTATGTCTGTGAAAAAATGAAGATATTAGACTATTTTATGATTGCACATGGTAAAGAATGTGATTAAAGGCTCTTTTCCTATTTCAAAAGTTTTAGTTTTCGAGGGTAATAGCTACGTATGTTGAAAAAATGAAGATATTAGACTATTTTATGATTGCACATGGTAAAGAATGTGATTAAAGGCTCTTTTCCTATTCAAAAGTTTTAGTTTTCGAGGGTAATAGCTACGTATGTTGAAAAAATGAAGATATTAGACTATTTTATGATTGCACATGGTAAAGAATGTGATTAAAGGCTCTTTTCCTATTTCAAAAGTTTTAGTTTTCGGGGGTAAGAGCTACGTATGTTGAAAAAATGAAGATATTAGACTATTTTATGATTGCACATGGTAAAGAATGTGATTAAAGGCTCTTTTCCTATTTCAAAAGTTTTAGTTTTCGGGGTAATAGCTACGTATGTGGAAAAAATGAAGATATTAGACTATTTTATGATTGCACATGGTAAAGAATGTGATTAAAGGCTCTTTTCCTATTTCAAAAGTTTTAGTTTTCGGGGTAAGAGCTACGTATGTTGAAAAAATGAAGATATTAGACTATTTTATGATTGCACATGGTAAAGAATGTGATTAAAGGCTCTTTTCCTATTTCAAAAGTTTTAGTTTTCGAGGGTAATAGCTACGTATGTTGAAAAAATGAAGATATTAGACTATTTTATGATTGCACATGGTAAAGAATGTGATTAAAGGCTCTTTTCCTAGTCAAAAGTTTTAGTTTTCGAGGGTAATAGCTACGTCCGTGGAAAAAATGAAGATATTAGACTATTTTATGATTGCACATGGTAAAGAATGTGATTAAAGGCTCTTTTCCTATTTCAAAAGTTTTAGTTTTCGAGGGTAATAGCTACGTATGTTGAAAAAATGAAGATATTAGACTATTTTATGATTGCACATGGTAAAGAATGTGATTAAAGGCTCTTTTCCTATTTCAAAAGTTTTAGTTTTCGAGGGTAATAGCTACGTATGTTGAAAAAATGAAGATATTAGACTATTTTATGATTGCACATGGTAAAGAATGTGATTAAAGGCTCGTATGTTGAAAAAATGAAGATATTAGACTATTTTATGATTGCACATGGTAAAGAATGTGATTAAAGGCTCTTTTCCTATGTCAAAAGTTTTAGTTTTCGAGGGTAATAGCTACATATGTTGGAAAAATGAAGATATTAGACTATTTTATGATTGCAAATGGTAAAGAATGTGATTAAAGGCTCTTTTCCTATTTCAAAAGTTTTAGTTTTCGAGGGTAATAGCTACGTATGTTGAAAAAATGAAGATATTAGACAATTTTTTGATTCACATTGCACAAGGTAAAGAATGTGATTAAAGGCTCTTTTCCTATTTCAAAAGTTTTAGTTTTCGAGGGTAATAGCTACGTATGTTGAAAAAATGAAGATATTAGACTATTTTATGATTGCACATGGTAAAGAATGTGATTAAAGGCTCTTTTCCTATTTCAAAAGTTTTAGTTTTCGAGGGTAATAGCTACGTATGTTGAAAAATGAAGATATTAGACTATTTTATGATTGCACATGGTAAAGAATGTGATTAAAGGCTCTTTTCCTATGTCAAAAGTTTTAGTTTTTGAGGGTAATAGCTACGTATGTTGAAAAAATGAAGATATTAGACTATTTTATGATTGCACATGGTAAAGAATGTGATTAAAGGCTCTTTTCCTATTTCAAAAGTTTTAGTTTTCGAGGGTAATAGCTACGTATGTTGAAAAAATGAAGATATTAGACAATTTTATGATTGCACATGGTAAAGAAAGTGATTAAAGGCTCTTTTCCTATTTCAAAAGTTTTAGTTTTCGAGGGTAATAGCTAAGTATGTTGAAAAAATGAAGATATTAGACTATTTTATGATTGCACATGGTAAAGAATGTGATTAAAGGCTCTTTTCCTATTTCAAAAGTTTTAGTTTTCGAGGGTAATAGCTACGTATGTTGAAAAAATGAAGATATTAGACTATTTTATGATTGCAATGGTAAAGAATGTGATTAAAGGCTCGTATGTTGAAAAAATGAAGATATTAGACATTTATGATTGCACATGGTAAAGAATGTGATTAAAGGCTCTTTTCCTATGTCAAAAGTTTTAGTTTTCGAGGGTAATAGCTACGTATGTTGAAAAAATGAAGATATTAGACAATTTTTTGTCTATTCACCATTCACATGGTAAAGAATGTGATTAAAGGCTCTTTTCCTATTTCAAAAGTTTTAGTTTTCGAGGGTAATAGCTACGTATGTTGAAAAAATGAAGATATTAGACATTTTTGATTCTTTACCATTGCACATGGTAAAGAATGTGATTAAAGGCTCTTTTCCTATTTCAAAAGTTTTAGTTTTCGAGGGTAATAGCTACGTATGTTGAAAAAATGAAGATATTAGACTATTTTATGATTGCACATGGTAAAGAATGTGATTAAAGGCTCTTTTCCTATTTCAAAAGTTTTAGTTTTCGAGGGTAATAGCTACGTATGTTGAAAAAATGAAGATATTAGACTATTTTATGATTGCAAATGGTAAAGAATGTGATTAAAGGCTCGTATGTTGGAAAAATGAAGATATTAGACAATTTTATGATTGCACATGGTAAAGAATGTGATTAAAGGCTCTTTTCCTATGTCAAAAGTTTTAGTTTTCGAGGGTAATAGCTACGTATGTTGAAAAAATGAAGATATTAGACTATTTTATGATTGCAAATGGTAAAGAATGTGATTAAAGGCTCTTTTCCTATTTCAAAAGTTTTAGTTTTCGAGGGTAATAGCTACGTATGTTGAAAAAATGAAGATATTAGACTATTTTATGATTGCACATGGTAAAGAATGTGATTAAAGGCTCTTTTCCTATTTCAAAAGTTTTAGTTTTCGAGGGTAATAGCTACGTATGTTGAAAAAATGAAGATATTAGACTATTTTATGATTGCAAATGGTAAAGAATGTGATTAAAGGCTCTTTTCCTATTTCAAAAGTTTTAGTTTTCGAGGGTAATAGCTACGTATGTTGAAAAAATGAAGATATTAGACTATTTTATGATTGCACATGGTAAAGAATGTGATTAAAGGCTCTTTTCCTATGTCAAAAGTTTTAGTTTTCGAGGGTAATAGCTACGTATGTTGAAAAAATGAAGATATTAGACTATTTTATGATTGCAAATGGTAAAGAATGTGATTAAAGGCTCTTTTCCTATTTCAAAAGTTTTAGTTTTCGAGGGTAATAGCTACGTATGTTGAAAAAATGAAGATATTAGACTAATTTTATGATTGCACATGGTAAAGAATGTGATTAAAGGCTCTTTTCCTATGTCAAAAGTTTTAGTTTTCGAGGGTAATAGCTACGTATGTTGAAAAAATGAAGATATTAGACTATTTTATGATTGCAATGGTAAAGAATGTGATTAAAGGCTCTTTTCCTATTTCAAAAGTTTTAGTTTTCGAGGGTAATAGCTACGTATGTTGAAAAAATGAAGATATTAGACTATTTTATGATTGCACATGGTAAAGAATGTGATTAAAGGCTCTTTTCCTATTTCAAAAGTTTTAGTTTTCGAGGGTAATAGCTACGTATGTTGAAAAAATGAAGATATTAGACTATTTTATGATTGCACATGGTAAAGAATGTGATTAAAGGCTCTTTTCCTATTTCAAAAGTTTTAGTTTTCGAGGGTAATAGCTACGTATGTTGAAAAAATGAAGATATTAGACTATTTTATGATTGCAAATGGTAAAGAATGTGATTAAAGGCTCTTTTCCTATTTCAAAAGTTTTAGTTTTCGAGGGTAATAGCTACGTATGTTGAAAAAATGAAGATATTAGACTATTTTATGATTGCACATGGTAAAGAATGTGATTAAAGGCTCTTTTCCTATTTCAAAAGTTTTAGTTTTCGAGGGTAATAGCTACGTCTGTTGAAAGACTATTGTATGAAGAGATATTAGACTATTTTATGATTGCACATGGTAAAGAATGTGATTAAAGGCTCTTTTCCTATGTCAAAAGTTTTAGTTTTCGAGGGTAATAGCTACGTATGTTGAAAAAATGAAGATATTAGACTATTTTATGATTGCACATGGTAAAGAATGTGATTAAAGGCTCTTTTCCTATTTCAAAAGTTTTAGTTTTCGAGGGTAATAGCTACGTATGTTGAAAAAATGAAGATATTAGACTATTTTATGATTGCACATGGTAAAGAATGTGATTAAAGGCTCTTTTCCTATTTCAAAAGTTTTAGTTTTCGAGGGTAATAGCTAGTATGTTGAAAAAATGAAGATATTAGACTATTTTATGATTGCACATGGTAAAGAATGTGATTAAAGGCTCTTTTCCTATTTCAAAAGTTTTAGTTTTCGAGGGTAATAGCTACGTATGTTGAAAAAATGAAGATATTAGACTATTTTATGATTGCACATGGTAAAGAATGTGATTAAAGGCTCGTATTTTCGTTGAAAAAATGAAGATATTAGACTATTTTATGATTGCACATGGTAAAGAATGTGATTAAAGGCTCTTTTCCTATTTCAAAAGTTTTAGTTTTCGAGGGTAATAGCTACGTATGTTGAAAAAATGAAGATATTAGACTATTTTATGATTGCACATGGTAAAGAATGTGATTAAAGGCTCTTTTCCTATTTCAAAAGTTTTAGTTTTCGAGGGTAATAGCTACGTATGTTGAAAAATTGTATGAAGATATTAGACTATTTTATGATTGCACATGGTAAAGAATGTGATTAAAGGCTCTTTTCCTATTTCAAAAGTTTTAGTTTTCGAGGGTAATAGCTACGTATGTTGAAAAAATGAAGATATTAGACTATTTTATGATTGCACATGGTAAAGAATGTGATTAAAGGCTCTTTTCCTATTTCAAAAGTTTTAGTTTTCGAGGGTAATAGCTACGTATGTTGAAAAAATGAAGATATTAGACTATTTTATGATTGCACATGGTAAAGAATGTGATTAAAGGCTCTTTTCCTATTTCAAAAGTTTTAGTTTTCGAGGGTAATAGCTACGTATGTTGAAAAAATGAAGATATTAGACTATTTTATGATTGCACATGGTAAAGAATGTGATTAAAGGCTCTTTTCCTATTTCAAAAGTTTTAGTTTTCGAGGGTAATAGCTATGTCGTAAAAAATGAAAGAAATGAAGATATTAGACTATTTTATGATTGCACATGGTAAAGAATGTGATTAAAGGCTCTTTTCCTATTTCAAAAGTTTTAGTTTTCGAGGGTAATAGCTACGTATGTTGAAAAAATGAAGATATTAGACTATTTTATGATTGCACATGGTAAAGAATGTGATTAAAGGCTCTTTTCCTATTTCAAAAGTTTTAGTTTTCGAGGGTAATAGCTACGTATGTTGAAAAAATGAAGATATTAGACTATTTTATGATTGCACATGGTAAAGAATGTGATTAAAGGCTCTTTTCCTATGTCAAAAGTTTTAGTTTTCGAGGGTAATAGCTACGTATGTTGAAAAAATGAAGATATTAGACTATTTTATGATTGCACATGGTAAAGAATGTGATTAAAGGCTCTTTTCCTATTTCAAAAGTTTTAGTTTTCGAGGGTAATAGCTACGTATGTTGAAAAAATGAAGATATTAGACTATTTTATGATTGCAATGGTAAAGAATGTGATTAAAGGCTCGTATGTTGAAAAAATGAAGATATTAGACTATTTTATGATTGCACATGGTAAAGAATGTGATTAAAGGCTCTTTTCCTATTCAAAAGTTTTAGTTTTCGAGGGTAATAGCTACGTATGTTGAAAAAATGAAGATATTAGACTATTTTATGATTGCACAATGGTAAAGAATGTGATTAAAGGCTCTTTTCCTATTTCAAAAGTTTTAGTTTTCGGGGTAATAGCTACGTATGTTGAAAAAATGAAGATATTAGACTATTTTATGATTGCACATGGTAAAGAATGTGATTAAAGGCTCTTTTCCTATTTCAAAAGTTTTAGTTTTCGAGGGTAATAGCTACGTATGTTGAAAAAATGAAGATATTAGACTATTTTATGATTGCACATGGTAAAGAATGTGATTAAAGGCTCTTTTCCTATGTCAAAAGTTTTAGTTTTCGAGGGTAATAGCTACGTATGTTGAAAAAATGAAGATATTAGACTATTTTATGATTGCACATGGTAAAGAATGTGATTAAAGGCTCTTTTCCTATTTCAAAAGTTTTAGTTTTCGAGGGTAATAGCTTCGTCCGTGGAAAAAATGAAGATATTAGACTATTTTATGATTGCACATGGTAAAGAATGTGATTAAAGGCTCTTTTCCTATGTCAAAAGTTTTAGTTTTCGAGGGTAATAGCTACGTATGTTGAAAAAATGAAGATATTAGACTATTTTATGATTGCACATGGTAAAGAATGTGATTAAAGGCTCTTTTCCTATGTCAAAAGTTTTAGTTTTCGAGGGTAATAGCTACGTATGTTGAAAAAATGAAGATATTAGACTATTTTATGATTGCACATGGTAAAGAATGTGATTAAAGGCTCTTTTCCTATTTCAAAAGTTTTAGTTTTCGAGGGTAATAGCTACGTATGTTGAAAAAATGAAGATATTAGACTATTTTATGATTACCATTGCACATGGTAAAGAATGTGATTAAAGGCTCTTTTCCTATTTCAAAAGTTTTAGTTTTCGAGGGTAATAGCTACGTATGTTGAAAAAATGAAGATATTAGACTATTTTATGATTGCACATGGTAAAGAATGTGATTAAAGGCTCTTTTCCTATTTCAAAAGTTTTAGTTTTCGAGGGTAATAGCTACGTATGTTGAAAAAATGAAGATATTAGACTATTTTATGATTGCACATGGTAAAGAATGTGATTAAAGGCTCTTTTCCTATTTCAAAAGTTTTAGTTTTCGAGGGTAATAGCTACGTATGTTGAAAAAATGAAGATATTAGACTATTTTATGATTGCACATGGTAAAGAATGTGATTAAAGGCTCTTTTCCTATTTCAAAAGTTTTAGTTTTCGAGGGTAATAGCTACGTATGTTGAAAAAATGAAGATATTAGACTATTTTATGATTGCACATGGTAAAGAATGTGATTAAAGGCTCTTTTCCTATTTCAAAAGTTTTAGTTTTCGAGGGTAATAGCTACGTATGTTGAAAAAATGAAGATATTAGACTATTTTATGATTGCACATGGTAAAGAATGTGATTAAAGGCTCTTTTCCTATGTCAAAAGTTTTAGTTTTCGAGGGTAATAGCTACGTATGTTGAAAAAATGAAGATATTAGACTATTTTATGATTGCACATGGTAAAGAATGTGATTAAAGGCTCTTTTCCTATTTCAAAAGTTTTAGTTTTCGAGGGTAATAGCTACGTATGTTGAAAAAATGAAGATATTAGACTATTTTATGATTGCACATGGTAAAGAATGTGATTAAAGGCTCTTTTCCTATTTCAAAAGTTTTAGTTTTCGAGGGTAATAGCTACGTATGTTGAAAAAATGAAGATATTAGACTATTTTATGATTGCACATGGTAAAGAATGTGATTAAAGGCTCTTTTCCTATTTCAAAAGTTTTAGTTTTCGAGGGTAATAGCTACGTATGTTGAAAAAATGAAGATATTAGACTATTTTATGATTGCACATGGTAAAGAATGTGATTAAAGGCTCTTTTCCTATTTCAAAAGTTTTAGTTTTCGAGGGTAATAGCTACGTCTGTTGAAAAAATGAAGATATTAGACTATTTTATGATTGCACATGGTAAAGAATGTGATTAAAGGCTCTTTTCCTATTCAAAAGTTTTAGTTTTCGAGGGTAATAGCTACGTATGTTGAAAAAATGAAGATATTAGACTATTTTATGATTGCACATGGTAAAGAATGTGATTAAAGGCTCTTTTCCTATGTCAAAAGTTTTAGTTTTCGAGGGTAATAGCTACGTATGTGGAAAAAATGAAGATATTAGACTATTTTATGATTGCACATGGTAAAGAATGTGATTAAAGGCTCTTTTCCTATTTCAAAAGTTTTAGTTTTCGAGGGTAATAGCTATGTCTGTGGAAAAAATGAAGATATTAGACTATTTTATGATTGCACATGGTAAAGAATGTGATTAAAGGCTCTTTTCCTATTTCAAAAGTTTTAGTTTTCGAGGGTAATAGCTACGTATGTTGAAAAAATGAAGATATTAGACTATTTTATGATTGCACATGGTAAAGAATGTGATTAAAGGCTCTTTTCCTATGTCAAAAGTTTTAGTTTTCGAGGGTAATAGCTACGTATGTTGAAAAAATGAAGATATTAGACTATTTTATGATTGCACATGGTAAAGAAAGTGATTAAAGGCTCTTTTCCTATTTCAAAAGTTTTAGTTTTCGAGGGTAATAGCTACGTATGTTGAAAAAATGAAGATATTAGACTATTTTATGATTGCACATGGTAAAGAATGTGATTAAAGGCTCTTTTCCTATTTCAAAAGTTTTAGTTTTCGAGGGTAATAGCTACGTATGTTGAAAAAATGAAGATATTAGACTATTTTATGATTGCACATGGTAAAGAATGTGATTAAAGGCTCTTTTCCTATTTCAAAAGTTTTAGTTTTCGAGGGTAATAGCTACGTATGTTGAAAAAATGAAGATATTAGACTATTTTATGATTGCACATGGTAAAGAATGTGATTAAAGGCTCTTTTCCTATTTCAAAAGTTTTAGTTTTCGAGGGTAATAGCTACGTATGTTGAAAAAATGAAGATATTAGACTATTTTATGATTGCACATGGTAAAGAATGTGATTAAAGGCTCTTTTCCTATTCAAAAGTTTTAGTTTTCGAGGGTAATAGCTATATGTTGAAAAAATGAAGATATTAGACTTTTTATGATTGCACATGGTAAAGAATGTGATTAAAGGCTCTTTTCCTATTCAAAAGTTTTAGTTTTCGAGGGTAATAGCTACGTATGTTGAAAAAATGAAGATATTAGACTATTTTATGATTGCACATGGTAAAGAATGTGATTAAAGGCTCTTTTCCTATGTCAAAAGTTTTAGTTTTCGAGGGTAATAGCTACGTATGTTGAAAAAATGAAGATATTAGACTATTTTATGATTGCACATGGTAAAGAATGTGATTAAAGGCTCTTTTCCTATTTCAAAAGTTTTAGTTTTCGGGGGTAAGAGCTACGTATGTTGAAAAAATGAAGATATTAGACTATTTTATGATTGCAAATGGTAAAGAATGTGATTAAAGGCTCTTTTCCTATTTCAAAAGTTTTAGTTTTCGAGGGTAATAGCTACGTCTGTGGAAAAAATGAAGATATTAGACTATTTTATGATTGCACATGGTAAAGAATGTGATTAAAGGCTCTTTTCCTATTTCAAAAGTTTTAGTTTTCGAGGGTAATAGCTACGTATGTTGAAAAAATGAAGATATTAGACTATTTTATGATTGCACATGGTAAAGAATGTGATTAAAGGCTCTTTTCCTATGTCAAAAGTTTTAGTTTTCGAGGGTAATAGCTACGTATGTTGAAAAAATGAAGATATTAGACTATTTTATGATTGCAATGGTAAAGAATGTGATTAAAGGCTCTTTTCCTATGTCAAAAGTTTTAGTTTTCGAGGGTAAAAATGAAGATATTAGACTATTTTATGATTGCACATGGTAAAGAATGTGATTAAAGGCTCTTTTCCTATTTCAAAAGTTTTAGTTTTCGAGGGTAATAGCTACGTATGTTGAAAAAATGAAGATATTAGACTATTTTATGATTGCACATGGTAAAGAATGTGATTAAAGGCTCTTTTCCTATTTCAAAAGTTTTAGTTTTCGGGGGTAATAGCTACGTATGTGGAAAAAATGAAGATATTAGACTATTTTATGATTGCACATGGTAAAGAATGTGATTAAAGGCTCTTTTCCTATTTCAAAAGTTTTAGTTTTCGAGGGTAATAGCTATGTCTGTGGAAAAAATGAAGATATTAGACTATTTTATGATTGCACATGGTAAAGAATGTGATTAAAGGCTCTTTTCCTATTTCAAAAGTTTTAGTTTTCGAGGGTAATAGCTACGTATGTTGAAAAAATGAAGATATTAGACTATTTTATGATTGCACATGGTAAAGAATGTGATTAAAGGCTCTTTTCCTATTTCAAAAGTTTTAGTTTTCGAGGGTAATAGCTACGTATGTGAAAAAATGAAGATATTAGACTATTTTATGATTGCACATGGTAAAGAATGTGATTAAAGGCTCTTTTCCTATTTCAAAAGTTTTAGTTTTCGAGGGTAATAGCTACGTATGTGGAAAAAATGAAGATATTAGACTATTTTATGATTGCACATGGTAAAGAATGTGATTAAAGGCTCTTTTCCTATGTCAAAAGTTTTAGTTTTCGAGGGTAATAGCTACGTATGTTGAAAAAATGAAGATATTAGACTATTTTATGATTGCACATGGTAAAGAATGTGATTAAAGGCTCTTTTCCTATCAAAAGTTTTAGTTTTCGAGGGTAATAGCTACGTCTGTGGAAAAAATGAAGATATTAGACTATTTTATGATTGCACATGGTAAAGAATGTGATTAAAGGCTCTTTTCCTATTTCAAAAGTTTTAGTTTTCGAGGGTAATAGCTACGTATGTGGAAAAAATGAAGATATTAGACTATTTTATGATTGCACTGGTAAAGAATGTGATTAAAGGCTCTTTTCCTATTTCAAAAGTTTTAGTTTTCGAGGGTAATAGCTATTGTCCGTGGAAAAAATGAAGATATTAGACTATTTTATGATTGCACATGGTAAAGAATGTGATTAAAGGCTCTTTTCCTATTTCAAAAGTTTTAGTTTTCGAGGGTAATAGCTAGTATGTTGAAAAAATGAAGATATTAGACTATTTTATGATTGCACATGGTAAAGAATGTGATTAAAGGCTCTTTTCCTATGTCAAAAGTTTTAGTTTTCGAGGGTAATAGCTACGTATGTTGAAAAAATGAAGATATTAGACTATTTTATGATTGCACATGGTAAAGAATGTGATTAAAGGCTCTTTTCCTATTTCAAAAGTTTTAGTTTTCGAGGGTAATAGCTACGTATGTTGAAAAAATGAAGATATTAGACTATTTTATGATTGCACATGGTAAAGAATGTGATTAAAGGCTCTTTTCCTATTTCAAAAGTTTTAGTTTTCGAGGGTAATAGCTACGTATGTTGAAAAATGAAGATATTAGACTATTTTATGATTGCACATGGTAAAGAATGTGATTAAAGGCTCTTTTCCTATGTCAAAAGTTTTAGTTTTCGAGGGTAATAGCTACGTATGTTGAAAAAATGAAGATATTAGACTATTTTATGATTGCACATGGTAAAGAATGTGATTAAAGGCTCTTTTCCTATTTCAAAAGTTTTAGTTTTCGAGGGTAATAGCTACGTATGTTGAAAAAATGAAGATATTAGACTATTTTATGATTGCAATGGTAAAGAATGTGATTAAAGGCTCTTTTCCTATGTCAAAAGTTTTAGTTTTCGAGGGTAATAGCTACGTATGTTGAAAAAATGAAGATATTAGACTATTTTATGATTGCACATGGTAAAGAATGTGATTAAAGGCTCTTTTCCTATTTCAAAAGTTTTAGTTTTCGAGGGTAATAGCTATGTCTGTGGAAAAAATGAAGATATTAGACTATTTTATGATTGCACATGGTAAAGAATGTGATTAAAGGCTCTTTTCCTATTTCAAAAGTTTTAGTTTTCGAGGGTAATAGCTACGTATGTTGAAAAAATGAAGATATTAGACTATTTTATGATTGCACATGGTAAAGAATGTGATTAAAGGCTCTTTTCCTATTTCAAAAGTTTTAGTTTTCGAGGGTAATAGCTACGTATGTTGAAAAAATGAAGATATTAGACTATTTTATGATTGCACATGGTAAAGAATGTGATTAAAGGCTCTTTTCCTATGTCAAAAGTTTTAGTTTTCGAGGGTAATAGCTACGTATGTGAAAAAATGAAGATATTAGACTATTTTATGATTGCACATGGTAAAGAATGTGATTAAAGGCTCTTTTCCTATGTCAAAAGTTTTAGTTTTCGAGGGTAATAGCTACGTATGTTGAAAAAATGAAGATATTAGACTATTTTATGATTGCACATGGTAAAGAATGTGATTAAAGGCTCTTTTCCTATGTCAAAAGTTTTAGTTTTCGAGGGTAATAGCTACGTATGTGTGAAAAAATGAAGATATTAGACTATTTTATGATTGCACATGGTAAAGAATGTGATTAAAGGCTCTTTTCCTATTCAAAAGTTTTAGTTTTCGAGGGTAATAGCTACGTATGTTGAAAAAATGAAGATATTAGACTATTTTATGATTGCACATGGTAAAGAATGTGATTAAAGGCTCTTTTCCTATGTCAAAAGTTTTAGTTTTCGAGGGTAATAGCTACGTATGTTGAAAAAATGAAGATATTAGACTATTTTATGATTGCACATGGTAAAGAATGTGATTAAAGGCTCTTTTCCTATGTCAAAAGTTTTAGTTTTCGAGGGTAATAGCTACGTATGTTGAAAAAATGAAGATATTAGACTATTTTATGATTGCACATGGTAAAGAATGTGATTAAAGGCTCTTTTCCTATGTCAAAAGTTTTAGTTTTCGAGGGTAATAGCTACGTATGTTGAAAAAATGAAGATATTAGACTATTTTATGATTGCACATGGTAAAGAATGTGATTAAAGGCTCTTTTCCTATTTCAAAAGTTTTAGTTTTCGAGGGTAATAGCTACGTATGTTGAAAAAATGAAGATATTAGACTATTTTATGATTGCACATGGTAAAGAATGTGATTAAAGGCTCTTTTCCTATTTCAAAAGTTTTAGTTTTCGGGGGTAAGAGCTACGTATGTTGAAAAAATGAAGATATTAGACTATTTTATGATTGCACATGGTAAAGAATGTGATTAAAGGCTCTTTTCCTATGTCAAAAGTTTTAGTTTTCGAGGGTAATAGCTATGTATGTTGAAAAAATGAAGATATTAGACTATTTTATGATTGCACATGGTAAAGAATGTGATTAAAGGCTCTTTTCCTATTCAAAAGTTTTAGTTTTCGAGGGTAATAGCTATGTCTGTGGAAAAAATGAAGATATTAGACTATTTTATGATTGCACATGGTAAAGAATGTGATTAAAGGCTCTTTTCCTATTTCAAAAGTTTTAGTTTTCGAGGGTAATAGCTACGTATGTGGAAAAAATGAAGATATTAGACTATTTTATGATTGCACATGGTAAAGAATGTGATTAAAGGCTCTTTTCCTATTTCAAAAGTTTTAGTTTTCGAGGGTAATAGCTACGTATGTGAAAAAATGAAGATATTAGACTATTTTATGATTGCACATGGTAAAGAATGTGATTAAAGGCTCTTTTCCTATTCAAAAGTTTTAGTTTTCGAGGGTAATAGCTACGTATGTGAAAAAATGAAGATATTAGACTATTTTATGATTGCACATGGTAAAGAATGTGATTAAAGGCTCTTTTCCTATTCAAAAGTTTTAGTTTTCGAGGGTAATAGCTTCGTCCGTGGAAAAAATGAAGATATTAGACTATTTTATGATTGCACATGGTAAAGAATGTGATTAAAGGCTCTTTTCCTATGTCAAAAGTTTTAGTTTTCGAAGGTAATAGCTATGTCTGTGGAAAAAATTAAGATATTAGACTATTTTATGATTGCACATGGTAAAGAATGTGATTAAAGGCTCTTTTCCTATGTCAAAAGTTTTAGTTTTCGAGGGTAAGAGCTACGTATGTTGAAAAAATGAAGATATTAGACTATTTTATGATTGCACATGGTAAAGAGTGTGATTAAAGGCTCTTTTCCTATGTCAAAAGTTTTAGTTTTCGAGGGTAATAGCTTCGTCCGTGGAAAAAATG
>NW_027065385.1:0-22170 GCF_032884065.1 Artemia franciscana
GTATGTTGAAAAAATGAAGATATTAGACTATTTTATGATTGCAAATGGTAAAGAATGTGATTTAAGGCTCTTTTCCTATTTCAAAAGTTTTAGTTTTCGAGGATAATAGCTACGTATGTTGAAAAAATGAATATATTAGACTATTTTATGATTGCAAATGCTAAAGAATGTGATTAAAGGCTCTTTTTCAATGTCAAAAGTTCTAGTTTTCGAGGGTAATAGCTTTGTCTGTGGAAAAAAAATGAAGATATTAGACAATTTTATGATTGCACATGGTAAAGAATGTGATTAAAGGCTCTTTCCTATTTCAAAAGTTTTAGTTTTCGAGGGTAATAGCTACGTATTCTTTTCCTTTTGAAATAGGAAAAGAGCCTTTAATCACATTCTTTACCATTTGCAATCATAAAATAGTCTAATATCTTCATCAGTTTTAGTTTTCGAGGGTAATAGCTACGTATGATGGAAAAAATGAAGATATTAGATTATTTTATTAATGCAAATTGTAAAGAATGTGATTAAAGGCTCTTTTCCTATGTCAAAAGTTTTAGTTTTCGAGGGTAATAGCTACGTATGTTGAAAAAATGAAGATACTAGACTATTTTATGATTGCAAATGGTAAAGAATCTGATTAAAGGCTCTTTTCCTATTTCAAAAATTTTAGTTTTCGAGGGTAATAGCTACTTATGTTGAAAAAATGAAGATATTAGACTATTTTATGATTGCACATGGTAAAGAATGTGATTAAAGGTTCTTTTCCTATGTCAAAAGTTTTAGTTTTCGAGGGTAATAGCTACGTATGTTGGAAAAATGAAGATATTAGACATTTTATGATTGCACATGGTAAAGAATGTGATTAAAGGCTCTTTTCATATTTCAAAAGTTTTCGTTTTCGAGGGTAATAGCTACGTATGCTGAAAAAATGAAGATATTAGACTATTTTATGATTGCAAATGGTAAAGAATGTGATTAAAGGCTCTTTTCCTATTTCAAAAGTTTTAGTTTTCGAGGGTAATAGCTACGTATGTTGAAAAAATGAAGATATTAGACTATTTTATGATTGCAAATGGTAAAGAATGTGATTAAAGGCTCTTTTCCTATTTCAAAAGTTTTAGTTTTCGAGGGTAATAGCTACGTATGTTGAAAAAATGAAGATATTAGACTATTTTATGATTGCAAATGGTAAAGAATGTGATTAAAGGCTCTTTTCCTATTTCAAAAGTTTTAGTTTTCGAGGGTAATAGCTACGTATGTTGAAAAAATGAAGATATTAGACTATTTTATGATTGCAAATGGTAAAGAATGTGATTAAAGGCTCTTTTCCTATTTCAAAAGTTTTAGTTTTCGAGGGTAATAGCTACGTATGTTGAAAAAATGAAGATATTAGACTATTTTATGATTGCACATGGTAAAGAATGTGATTAAAGGCTCTTTTCCTATGTCAAAAGTTTTAGTTTTCGAGGGTAATAGCTACGTATGTTGAAAAAATGAAGATATTAGACTATTTTATGATTGCAAATGGTAAAGAATGTGATTAAAGGCTCTTTTCCTATTTCAAAAGTTTTAGTTTTCGAGGGTAATAGCTACGTATGTTGAAAAAATGAAGATATTAGACTATTTTATGATTGCAAATGGTAAAGAATGTGATTAAAGGCTCTTTTCCTATGTCAAAAGTTTTAGTTTTCGAGGGTAATAGCTACGTATGTTGAAAAAATGAAGATATTAGACTATTTTATGATTGCAAATGGTAAAGAATGTGATTAAAGGCTCTTTTCCTATGTCAAAAGTTTTAGTTTTCGAGGGTAATAGCTACGTATGTTGAAAAAATGAAGATATTAGACTATTTTATGATTGCAAATGGTAAAGAATGTGATTAAAGGCTCTTTTCCTATTTCAAAAGTTTTAGTTTTCGAGGGTAATAGCTACGTATGTTGAAAAAATGAAGATATTAGACTATTTTATGATTGCACATGGTAAAGAATGTGATTAAAGGCTCTTTTCCTATTTCAAAAGTTTTAGTTTTCGAGGGTAATAGCTACGTATGTTGAAAAAATGAAGATATTAGACTATTTTATGATTGCAAATGGTAAAGAATGTGATTAAAGGCTCTTTTCCTATTTCAAAAGTTTTAGTTTTCGAGGGTAATAGCTACGTATGTTGAAAAAATGAAGATATTAGACTATTTTATGATTGCAAATGGTAAAGAATGTGATTAAAGGCTCTTTTCCTATTTCAAAAGTTTTAGTTTTCGAGGGTAATAGCTACGTATGTTGAAAAAATGAAGATATTAGACAATTTTATGATTGCACATGGTAAAGAATGTGATTAAAGGCTCTTTTCCTATTTCAAAAGTTTTAGTTTTCGAGGGTAATAGCTACGTATGTTGAAAAAATGAAGATATTAGACTATTTTATGATTGCAAATGGTAAAGAATGTGATTAAAGGCTCTTTTCCTATTTCAAAAGTTTTAGTTTTCGAGGGTAATAGCTACGTATGTTGAAAAAATGAAGATATTAGACTATTTTATGATTGCAAATGGTAAAGAATGTGATTAAAGGCTCTTTTCCTATTTCAAAAGTTTAGTTTTCGAGGGTAATAGCTACGTATGTTGAAAAAATGAAGATATTAGACTATTTTATGATTGCAAATGGTAAAGAATGTGATTAAAGGCTCTTTTCCTATTTCAAAAGTTTTAGTTTTCGAGGGTAATAGCTACGTATGTTGAAAAAATGAAGATATTAGACTATTTTATGATTGCAAATGGTAAAGAATGTGATTAAAGGCTCTTTTCCTATGTCAAAAGTTTTAGTTTTCGAGGGTAATAGCTATGTATGTTGAAAAAATGAAGATATTAGACTATTTTATGATTGCACATGGTAAAGAATGTGATTAAAGGCTCTTTTCCTATTTCAAAAGTTTTAGTTTTCGAGGGTAATAGCTACGTATGTTGAAAAAATGAAGATATTAGACTATTTTATGATTGCACATGGTAAAGAATGTGATTAAAGGCTCTTTTCCTATTTCAAAAGTTTTAGTTTTCGAGGGTAATAGCTACGTATGTTGGAAAAAATGAAGATATTAGACTATTTTATGATTGCACATGGTAAAGAATGTGATTAAAGCTCTTTTCCTATTCAAAAGTTTAGTTTTCGAGGGTAATAGCTACGTATGTTGAAAAAATGAAGATATTAGACTATTTTATGATTGCAAATGGTAAAGAATGTGATTAAAGGCTCTTTTCCTATTTCAAAAGTTTTAGTTTTCGAGGGTAATAGCTACGTATGTTGAAAAAATGAAGATATTAGACTATTTTATGATTGCAATGGTAAAGAATGTGATTAAAGGCTCTTTTCCTATTTCAAAAGTTTTAGTTTTCGAGGGTAATAGCTACGTATGTTGGAAAAAATGAAGATATTAGACAATTTTATGATTGCACATGGTAAAGAATGTGATTAAAGGCTCTTTTCCTATTTCAAAAGTTTTAGTTTTCGAGGGTAATAGCTACGTATGTTGAAAAAATGAAGATATTAGACTATTTTATGATTGCAAATGGTAAAGAATGTGATTAAAGGCTCTTTTCCTATTTCAAAAGTTTAGTTTTCGAGGGTAATAGCTACGTATGTTGAAAAAATGAAGATATTAGACTATTTTATGATTGCACATGGTAAAGAATGTGATTAAAGGCTCTTTTCCTATTTCAAAAGTTTTAGTTTTCGAGGGTAATAGCTACGTATGTTGAAAAAATGAAGATATTAGACTATTTTATGATTGCAAATGGTAAAGAATGTGATTAAAGGCTCTTTTCCTATTTCAAAAGTTTTAGTTTTCGAGGGTAATAGCTACGTATGTTGAAAAAATGAAGATATTAGACTATTTTATGATTGCAAATGGTAAAGAATGTGATTAAAGGCTCTTTTCCTATGTCAAAAGTTTTAGTTTTCGAGGGTAATAGCTACGTATGTTGAAAAAATGAAGATATTAGACTATTTTATGATTGCAAATGGTAAAGAATGTGATTAAAGGCTCTTTTCCTATGTCAAAAGTTTTAGTTTTCGAGGGTAATAGCTACGTATGTTGAAAAAATGAAGATATTAGACTATTTTATGATTGCAAATGGTAAAGAATGTGATTAAAGGCTCTTTTCCTATGTCAAAAGTTTTAGTTTTCGAGGGTAATAGCTACGTATGTTGAAAAAATGAAGATATTAGACTATTTTATGATTGCAAATGGTAAAGAATGTGATTAAAGGCTCTTTTCCTATGTCAAAAGTTTAGTTTTCGAGGGTAATAGCTTTGTCTGTGGAAAAAATGAAGATATTAGACTATTTTATGATTGCAAATGGTAAAGAATGTGATTAAAGGCTCTTTTCCTATTTCAAAAGTTTTAGTTTTCGAGGGTAATAGCTACGTATGTTGAAAAAAGAAGATATTAGACTATTTTATGATTGCAAATGGTAAAGAATGTGATTAAAGGCTCTTTTCCTATGTCAAAAGTTTTAGTTTTCGAGGGTAATAGCTACGTATGTTGAAAAAATGAAGATATTAGACTATTTTATGATTGCACATGGTAAAGAATGTGATTAAAGGCTCTTTTCCTATTTCAAAAGTTTTAGTTTTCGAGGGTAATAGCTACGTATGTTGAAAAAATGAAGATATTAGACTATTTTATGATTGCACATGGTAAAGAATGTGATTAAAGGCTCTTTTCCTATTTCAAAAGTTTTAGTTTTCGAGGGTAATAGCTACGTATGTTGAAAAAATGAAGATATTAGACAATTTATGATTGCAAATGGTAAAGAATGTGATTAAAGGCTCTTTTTCTATGTCAAAAGTTTTAGTTTTCGAGGGTAATAGCTACGTATGTTGAAAAAATGAAGATATTAGACTATTTTATGATTGCAAATGGTAAAGAATGTGATTAAAGGCTCTTTTCCTATTTCAAAAGTTTTAGTTTTCGAGGGTAATAGCTACGTATGTTGAAAAAATGAAGATATTAGACTATTTTATGATTGCAAATGGTAAAGAATGTGATTAAAGGCTCTTTTCCTATGTCAAAAGTTTTAGTTTTCGAGGGTAATAGCTACGTATGTTGAAAAAATGAAGATATTAGACTATTTTATGATTGCAATGGTAAAGAATGTGATTAAAGGCTCTTTTCCTATTTCAAAAGTTTTAGTTTTCGAGGGTAA
Organism: Artemia franciscana; assembly: GCF_032884065.1. Taxonomy (NCBI): domain Eukaryota; kingdom Metazoa; phylum Arthropoda; class Branchiopoda; order Anostraca; family Artemiidae; genus Artemia; species Artemia franciscana. Next base: position 5,186 of record NW_027065385.1, read on the forward strand.
TAGCTACGTATGTTGAAAAAATGAAGATATTAGACTATTTTATGATTGCACATGGTAAAGAATTGATTAAAGGCTCTTTTCCTATTTCAAAAGTTTTAGTTTTCGAGGGTAATAGCTACGTATGTTGAAAAAATGAAGATATTAGACTATTTTATGATTGCAAATGGTAAAGAATGTGATTAAAGGCTCTTTTCCTATTTCAAAAGTTTTAGTTTTCGAGGGTAATAGCTACGTATGTTGAAAAAATGAAGATATTAGACTATTTTATGATTGCAAATGGTAAAGAATTTGATTAAAGGCTCTTTTCCTATGTCAAAAGTTTTAGTTTTCGAGGGTAATAGCTACGTATGTTGAAAAAATGAAGATATTAGACTATTTTATGATTGCAAATGGTAAAGAATGTGATTAAAGGCTCCTTTTCCTATGTCAAAAGTTTTAGTTTTCGAGGGTAATAGCTACGTATGTTGAAAAAATGAAGATATTAGACTATTTTATGATTGCAAATGGTAAAGAATGTGATTAAAGGCTCTTTTCCTATGTCAAAAGTTTTAGTTTTCGAGGGTAATAGCTAGTCTGTGAAAAAATGAAGATATTAGACTATTTTATGATTGCACATGGTAAAGAATGTGATTAAAGGCTCTTTTCCTATTCAAAAGTTTTAGTTTTCGAGGGTAATAGCTTTGTCTGTGGAAAAAATGAAGATATTAGACAATTTTATGATTGCACATGGTAAAGAATGTGATTAAAGGCTCTTTTCCTATTTCAAAAGTTTTAGTTTTCGAGGGTAATAGCTACGTATGTTGAAAAAATGAAGATATTAGACTATTTTATGATTGCACATGGTAAAGAATGTGATTAAAGGCTCTTTTCCTATTTCAAAAGTTTTAGTTTTCGAGGGTAATAGCTACGTATGTTGAAAAAATGAAGATATTAGACTATTTTATGATTGCACATGGTAAAGAATGTGATTAAAGGCTCTTTTCCTATTTCAAAAGTTTTAGTTTTCGAGGGTAATAGCTACGTATGTTGAAAAAATGAAGATATTAGACAATTTTATGATTGCAATGGTAAAGAATGTGATTAAAGGCTCTTTTCCTATTTCAAAAGTTTTAGTTTTCGAGGGTAATAGCTACGTATGTTGAAAAAATGAAGATATTAGACTATTTTATGATTGCAAATGGTAAAGAATGTGATTAAAGGCTCTTTTCCTATGTCAAAAGTTTTAGTTTTCGAGGGTAATAGCTACGTATGTTGAAAAAATGAAGATATTAGACTATTTTATGATTGCAATGGTAAAGAATGTGATTAAAGGCTCTTTTCCTATTTCAAAAGTTTTAGTTTTCGAGGGTAATAGCTACGTATGTTGAAAAAATGAAGATATTAGACTATTTTATGATTGCAAATGGTAAAGAATGTGATTAAAGGCTCTTTTCCTATTCAAAAGTTTTAGTTTTCGAGGGTAATAGCTACGTTGTGAAAAAATGAAGATATTAGACTATTTTATGATTGCAAATGGTAAAGAATGTGATTAAAGGCTCTTTTCCTATGTCAAAAGTTTTAGTTTTCGAGGGTAATAGCTACGTATGTTGGGAAAAAATGAAGATATTAGACTATTTTATGATTGCAAATGGTAAAGAATGTGATTAAAGGCTCTTTTCCTATTTCAAAAGTTTTAGTTTTCGAGGGTAATAGCTACGTATGTTGAAAAAATGAAGATATTAGACTATTTTATGATTGCAAATGGTAAAGAATGTGATTAAAGGCTCTTTTCCTATGTCAAAAGTTTTAGTTTTCGAGGGTAATAGCTACGTATGTTGAAAAAATGAAGATATTAGACTATTTTATGATTGCACATGGTAAAGAATGTGATTAAAGGCTCTTTTCCTATTTCAAAAGTTTTAGTTTTCGAGGGTAATAGCTACGTATGTTGAAAAAATGAAGATATTAGACTATTTTATGATTGCAAATGGTAAAGAATGTGATTAAAGGCTCTTTTCCTATTTCAAAAGTTTTAGTTTTCGAGGGTAATAGCTACGTATGTTGAAAAAATGAAGATATTAGACTATTTTATGATTGCAAATGGTAAAGAATGTGATTAAAGGCTCTTTTCCTATTTCAAAAGTTTTAGTTTTCGAGGGTAATAGCTACGTATGTTGAAAAAATGAAGATATTAGACTATTTTATGATTGCAAATGGTAAAGAATGTGATTAAAGGCTCTTTTCCTATTTCAAAAGTTTTAGTTTTCGAGGGTAATAGCTACGTATGTTGAAAAAATGAAGATATTAGACAATTTTATGATTGCACATGGTAAAGAATGTGATTAAAGGCTCTTTTCCTATTTCAAAAGTTTTAGTTTTCGAGGGTAATAGCTACGTATGTTGAAAAAATGAAGATATTAGACTATTTTATGATTGCAAATGGTAAAGAATGTGATTAAAGGCTCTTTTCCTATTTCAAAAGTTTTAGTTTTCGAGGGTAATAGCTACGTATGTTGAAAAAATGAAGATATTAGACTATTTTATGATTGCAAATGGTAAAGAATGTGATTAAAGGCTCTTTTCCTATGTCAAAAGTTTTAGTTTTCGAGGGTAATAGCTACGTATGTTGAAAAAATGAAGATATTAGACAATTTTATGATTGCACATGGTAAAGAATGTGATTAAAGGCTCTTTTCCTATTTCAAAAGTTTTAGTTTTCGAGGGTAATAGCTATGTATGTTGAAAAAATGAAGATATTAGACTATTTTATGATTGCACATGGTAAAGAATGTGATTAAAGGCTCTTTTCCTATTTCAAAAGTTTTAGTTTTCGAGGGTAATAGCTACGTATGTTGAAAAAATGAAGATATTAGACTATTTTATGATTGCACATGGTAAAGAATGTGATTAAAGGCTCTTTTCCTATTTCAAAAGTTTTAGTTTTCGAGGGTAATAGCTACGTATGTTGAAAAAATGAAGATATTAGACAATTTTATGATTGCACATGGTAAAGAATGTGATTAAAGGCTCTTTTCCTATTTCAAAAGTTTTAGTTTTTGAGGGTAATAGTTTTGTCTGTGGAAAAAATGAAGATATTAGACAATTTTATGATTGCACATGGTAAAGAATGTGATTAAAGGTTCTTTTCCTATTTCAAAAATTTTAGTTTTCGAGGGTAATAGCTACGTATGTTGAAAAAATGAAAATATTAGACTATTTTTTGATTGCAAATTGTAAAGAATGTGATTAAAGGCTCTTTTCCTATTTCAAAAATTTAGTTTTCGAGGGTAATAGCTACGTATGTTGAAAAAATGAAGATATTAGACATTTTATGATTGCAAATGGTAAAGAATGTGATTAAAGTCTCTTTTCCTATTTCAAAAGTTTTAGTTTTCGAGGGTAATAGCTACGTATGTTGAAAAAATGAAGATATTAGACTATTTTATGATTGCAAATGGTAAAGAATGTGATTAAAGGCTCTTTTCCTATGTCAAAAGTTTTAGTTTTCGAGGGTAATAGCTACGTATATTGAAAAAATGAAGATATTAGACTATTTTATGATTGCAAAAGGTAAAGAATGTGATTAAAGGCTCTTTTCCTATTTCAAAAGTTTTAGTTTTCGAGGGTAATAGCTACGTATGTTGAAAAAATGAAGATATTACACTATTTTATGATTGCAAATGGTAAAGAATGTGATTAAAGGCTCTTTTCCTATGTCAAAAGTTTTAGTTTTCGAGGGTAATAGCTACATATGTTGAAAAAATGAAGATATTAGACTATTTTATGATTGCAAATGGTAAAGAATGTGATTAAAGGCTCTTTTCCTATTTCAAAAGTTTTAGTTTTCGAGGCTAATAGCTTTGTCTGTGGAAAAAATGAAGATATTAGACTATTTTATGATTGCAAATGGTAAAGAATGTGATTAAAGGCTCTTTTCCTATTTCAAAAGTTTTAGTTTTCGAGGGTAATAGCTACGTATGTTGAAAAAATGAAGATATTAGACTATTTTATGATTGCAAATGGTAAAGAATGTGATTAAAGGCTCTTTTCCTATGTCAAAAGTTTTAGTTTTCGAGGGTAATAGCTATGTCTGTGGAAAAAATGAAGAAATTAGACAATTTTATGATTGCACATGGTAAAGAATGTGATTAAAGGCTCTTTTCCTATTTCAAAAGTTTTAGTTTTTGAGGGTAATAGCTATGTCTGTGGAAAAAATGAAGATATTAGACAATTTTATGATTGTACATGGTAAAGAATGTGATTAAAGGCTCTTTTCCTATTTCAAAAGTTTTAGTTTTCGAGGGTAATAGCTACGTATGTTGAAAAAATGAAGATATTAGACAATTTTATGATTGCACATGGTAAAGAATGTGATTAAAGGCTCTTTTCCTATTTCAAAAGTTTTAGTTTTTGAGGGTAATAGTTTTGTCTGTGGAAAAAATGAAGATATTAGACAATTTTATGATTGCACATGGTAAAGAATGTGATTAAAGGTTCTTTTCCTATTTCAAAAATTTTAGTTTTCGAGGGTAATAGCTACGTATGTTGAAAAAATGAAAATATTAGACTATTTTTTGATTGCAAATTGTAAAGAATGTGATTAAAGGCTCTTTTCCTATTTCAAAAATTTAGTTTTCGAGGGTAATAGCTACGTATGTTGAAAAAATGAAGATATTAGACATTTTTATGATTGCAAATGGTAAAGAATGTGATTAAAGTCTCTTTTCCTATTTCAAAAGTTTTAGTTTTCGAGGGTAATAGCTACGTATGTTGAAAAAATGAAGATATTAGACTATTTTATGATTGCAAATGGTAAAGAATGTGATTAAAGGCTCTTTTCCTATGTCAAAAGTTTTAGTTTTCGAGGGTAATAGCTACGTATATTGAAAAAATGAAGATATTAGACTATTTTATGATTGCAAAAGGTAAAGAATGTGATTAAAGGCTCTTTTCCTATTTCAAAAGTTTTAGTTTTCGAGGGTAATAGCTACGTATGTTGAAAAAATGAAGATATTACACTATTTTATGATTGCAAATGGTAAAGAATGTGATTAAAGGCTCTTTTCCTATGTCAAAAGTTTTAGTTTTCGAGGGTAATAGCTACATATGTTGAAAAAATGAAGATATTAGACTATTTTATGATTGCAAATGGTAAAGAATGTGATTAAAGGCTCTTTTCCTATTTCAAAAGTTTTAGTTTTCGAGGCTAATAGCTTTGTCTGTGGAAAAAATGAAGATATTAGACTATTTTATGATTGCAAATGGTAAAGAATGTGATTAAAGGCTCTTTTCCTATTTCAAAAGTTTTAGTTTTCGAGGGTAATAGCTACGTATGTTGAAAAAATGAAGATATTAGACTATTTTATGATTGCAAATGGTAAAGAATGTGATTAAAGGCTCTTTTCCTATGTCAAAAGTTTTAGTTTTCTAGGGTAATAGCTTTGTCTGTGGAAAAAATGAAGATATTAGACAATTTTATGGTTGCACAGTGTAAAGAATGTGATTAAAGGCTCTTTTCCTATTTCAAAAGTTATAGTTTTCGAGGGTAATAGCTACGTTTGTTGAAAAAAAATGAAGATATTAGACTATTTTATGATTGCACATGGTAAAGAATGTGATTAAAGGCTCTTTTCCTATTTCAAAAGTTTTAGTTCTCGAGGGTAATAGCTACGTATGTTGAAAAAATGAAGATATTAGACTATTTTATGATTGCAAATGGTAAAGAATGTGATTAAAGGCTCTTTTTCTATTTCAAAAGTTTTAGTTTTCGAGGGTAATAGCTACGTATGTTGAAAAAATGAAGATATTAGACTATTTTATGATTGCAAATGGTAAAGAATGTGATTAAAGGCTCTTTTCCTATTTCAAAAGTTTTAGTTTTCGAGGGTAATAGCTACGTATGTTGAAAAAATGAAGATATTAGACTATTTTATGATTGCAAATGGTAAAGAATGTGATTAAAGGCTCTTTTCCTATTTCAAAAGTTTTAGTTTTCAAGCGTAATAGCTATGTCTGTGGAAAAAATGAAGATATTAGACAATTTTATGATTGCACATGGTAAAGAATGTGATTAAAGGCTCTTTTCCTATTTCAAAAGTTTTAGTTTTCGAGGGTAATAGCTACGTATGTTGAAAAAATGAAGATATTAGACTATTTTATGATTGCAAATGGTAAAGAATGTGATTAAAGGCTCTTTTCCTATGTCAAAAGTTTTAGTTTTCTAGGGTAATAGCTTTGTCTGTGGAAAAAATGAAGATATTAGACAATTTTATGGTTGCACAGTGTAAAGAATGTGATTAAAGGCTCTTTTCCTATTTCAAAAGTTATAGTTTTCGAGGGTAATAGCTACGTTTGTTGAAAAAAAATGAAGATATTAGACTATTTTATGATTGCACATGGTAAAGAATGTGATTAAAGGCTCTTTTCCTATTTCAAAAGTTTTAGTTCTCGAGGGTAATAGCTACGTATGTTGAAAAAATGAAGATATTAGACTATTTTATGATTGCAAATGGTAAAGAATGTGATTAAAGGCTCTTTTTCTATTTCAAAAGTTTTAGTTTTCGAGGGTAATAGCTACGTATGTTGAAAAAATGAAGATATTAGACTATTTTATGATTGCAAATGGTAAAGAATGTGATTAAAGGCTCTTTTCCTATTTCAAAAGTTTTAGTTTTCGAGGGTAATAGCTACGTATGTTGAAAAAATGAAGATATTAGACTATTTTATGATTGCAAATGGTAAAGAATGTGATTAAAGGCTCTTTTCCTATTTCAAAAGTTTTAGTTTTCAAGCGTAATAGCTATGTCTGTGGAAAAAATGAAGATATTAGACAATTTTATGATTGCACATGGTAAAGAATGTGATTAAAGGCTCTTTTCCTATTTCAAAAGTTTTAGTTTTCGAGGGTAATAGCTACGTATGTTGAAAAAATGAAGATATTAGACTATTTTATGATTGCAAATGGTAAAGAATGTGATTAAAGGCTCTTTTCCTATGTCAAAAGTTTTAGTTTTCGAGGGTAATAGCTACGTATGTTGAAAAAATGAAGATATTAGACTATTTTATGATTGCAAATGGTAAAGAATGTGATTAAAGGCTCTTTTCCTATGTCAAAAGTTTTAGTTTTCGAGGGTAATAGCTATGTCTGTGGAAAAAATGAAGATATTAGACAATTTTATGATTGCACATGGTAAAGAATGTGATTAAAGGCTCTTTTCCTATTTCAAAAGTTTTAGTTTTTGAGGGTAATAGCTACATATGTTGAGTAAATGAAGATATTAGACAATTTTATGATTGCACATGGTAAAGAATGTGATTAAAGGCTCTTTTCCTATTTCAAAAGTTTTAGTTTTCGAGGGTAATAGCTTTGTCTGTGGAAAAATGAAGATAATAGACAATTTTAAGATTGCACATGGTAAAGAATAGACTATTTCATGATTGCAAATGGTAAAGAATGTGATTAAAGGCTCTTTTCCTATTTCAAAAGTTTTAGTTTTCGAGGGTTATAGCTAGGTATGTTGAAAAAATGAAGATATTAGACAATTTTATGATTGCAATCATGGTAAAGAATGTGATTAAAGGCTCTTTTCCTTTTCAAAGTTTTAGTTTTCGAAAGCTAAGTATGTTGAAAAAATGAAGATATTAGACTATTTTATGATTGCACATGGTAAAATGTGATTAAAGGCTCTTTTCCTATTTCAAAAGTTTTAGTTTTCGAGGGTAATAGCTACGTATGTTGAAAAAATGAAGATATTAGACTATTCTTGATTGCAAATGGTAAAGAATGTGATTGAAGGCTCTTTTCCTATTTCAAAAGTTTTAGTTTTCGAGGGCAATAGCTACGTATGTTGAAAAAAATGAAGATATTAGACTATTTTATGATTGCAAATGGTAAAGAATGTGATTAAAGGCTCTTTTCCTATGTCAAAAGTTTTAGTTTTCGAGGGTAATAGCTACGTATTTTAAAAAAATGAAGATATTAGACTATTTTATGATTGAAAATGGTAAAGAATGTGATTAAAGGCTCTTTTACTATTTCAAAAGTTTTAGTTTTCGAGGGTAATAGCTACGTATGTTGAAAAAATGAAGATATTAGACAATTTTATGATTGCATATGGTAAAGAATGTGATTAAAGGCTCTTTTCCTATTTCAAAAGTTTTAGTTTTCGAGGGTAATAGCTACGTAAGTTGAAAAAATGAAGATATTAGACTATTCTATGATTGCAAATGGTAAAGAATGTGATTAAAGGCTCTTTTCCTATGTCAAAAGTTTTAGTTTTCGAGGGTAATAGCTTTGTCTGTGGAAAAAATTAAGATATTAGACAATTTTATGATTGCCCATGGTAAAGAATATGATTAAAGTCTCTTTTCCTATTTCAAAAGTTTTAGTTTTCGAGGGTAATAGCTTTGTCTGTGGAAAAAATGAAGATATTAGACAATTTTATAATTGCACATGGTAAAGAATGTGATTAAAGGCTCTTTTCCTATTTCAAAAGTTTTAGTTTTCGAGGGTAATAGCTACGTATGTTGGAAAAATGAAGATATTAGACTATTTTATGATTGCACATGGTAAAGAATGTGATTAAAGGCTCTTTTCTTATTTCAAAAGTTTTAGTTTTCGAGGGTAATAGCTATGTATGTTGAAAAAATGAAGATATTAGACAATATTATGATTGCACATGGTAAAGAATGTGATTAAAGGCTCTTTTCCTGTTTCAAAAGTTTTAGTTTTCGAGGGTAATAGCTTTGTATGTGGAAAAAATGAAGATATTAGACAATTTTATGATTGCACATGGTAAAGAATGTGATTAAAGGCTCTTTTCCTATTTCAAAAGTTTTAGTTTTCGAGGGTAATAGCTACGTATGTTGAAAAAATGAAGATATTAGACTATTTTATGATTGCAAATGGTAAAGAATGTGATTAAAGGCTCTTTTCCTATGTCAAAAGTTTTAGTTTTCGAGGGTAATAGCTACGTATGTTGAAAAAATGAAGATATTAGACTATTTTATGATTGCAAATGGTAAAGAATGTGATTAAAGGCTCTTTTCCTATTTCAAAAGTTTTAGTTTTCGAGGGTAATAGCTACGTATGTTGAAAAAATGAAGATATTAGACTATTTTATGATTGCAAATGGTAAAGAATGTGATTAAAGGCTCTTTTCCTATGTCAAAAGTTTTAGTTTTCGAGGGTAATAGCTACGTATGTTGAAAAAATGAAGATATTAGACTATTTTATGATTGCAAATGGTAAAGAATGTGATTAAAGGCTCTTTTCCTATTTCAAAAGTTTTAGTTTTCGAGGGTAATAGCTATGTCTGTGGAAAAAATGAAGATATTAGACTATTTTATGATTGCAAATGGTAAAGAATGTGATTAAAGGCTCTTTTCCTATTTCAAAAGTTTTAGTTTTCGAGGGTAATAGCTACGTATGTTGAAAAAATGAAGATATTAGACTATTTTATGATTGCAAATGGTAAAGAATGTGATTAAAGGCTCTTTTCCTATGTCAAAAGTTTTAGTTTTCGAGGGTAATAGCTACGTATGTTGAAAAAATGAAGATATTAGACTACTTTATGATTGCAAATGGTAAAGAATGTGATTAAAGGCTCTTTTCCTATTTCAAAAGTTTTAGTTTTCGAGGCTAATAGCTTTGTCTGGGAAAAAATGAAGATATTAGACTATTTTATGATTGCAAATGGTAAAGAATGTGATTAAAGGCTCTTTTCCTATTTCAAAAGTTTTAGTTTTCGAGGGTAATAGCTACGTATGTTGAAAAAATGAAGATATTAGACTATTTTATGATTGCAAATGGTAAAGAATGTGATTAAAGGCTCTTTTCCTATTTCAAAAGTTTTAGTTTTCGAGGGTAATAGCTACGTATGTTGAAAAAATGAAGATATTAGACTATTTTATGATTGCAAATGGTAAAGAATGTGATTAAAGGCTCTTTTCCTATGTCAAAAGTTTTAGTTTTCGAGGGTAATAGCTACGTATGTTGAAAAAATGAAGATATTAGACTATTTTATGATTGCAAATGGTAAAGAATGTGATTAAAGGCTCTTTTCCTATTTCAAAAGTTTTAGTTTTCGAGGCTAATAGCTTTGTCTGTGGAAAAAATGAAGATATTAGACTATTTTATGATTGCAAATGGTAAAGAATGTGATTAAAGGCTCTTTTCTTATTTCAAAAGTTTTAGTTTTCGAGGGTAATAGCTATGTCTGTGGAAAAAATGAAGATATTAGACAATTTTATGATTGCACATGGTAAAGAATGTGATTAAAGGCTCTTTTCCTATTTCAAAAGTTTTAGTTTTTGAGGGTAATAGCTACATATGTTGAGTAAATGAAGATATTAGACAATTTTATGATTGCACATGGTAAAGAATGTGATTAAAGGCTCTTTTCCTATTTCAAAAGTTTTAGTTTTCGAGGGTAATAGCTTTGTCTGTGGAAAAATGAAGATATTAGACAATTTTAAGATTGCACATGGTAAAGAATAGACTGATTGCAAATGGTAAAGAATGTGATTAAAGGCTCTTTTCCTATTTCAAAAGTTTTAGTTTTCGAGGGTTATAGCTACGTATGTTGAAAAAATGAAGATATTAGACAATTTTATGATTGCACATGGTAAAGAATGTGATTAAAGGCTCTTTTCCTATTTCAAAGTTTTAGTTTTCAAGGGTAATAGCTAAGTATGTTGAAAAAATGAAGATATTAGACTATTTTATGATTGCACATGGTAAAGAATGTGATTAAAGGCTCTTTTCCTATTTCAAAAGTTTTAGTTTTCGAGGGTAATAGCTACGTATGTTGAAAAAATGAAGATATTAGACTATTCTATGATTGCAAATGGTAAAGAATGTGATTGAAGGCTCTTTTCCTATTTCAAAAGTTTTTGTTTTCGAGGGCAATAGCTACGTATGTTGAAAAAAATGAAGATATTAGACTATTTTATGATTGCAAATGGTAAAGAATGTGATTAAAGGCTCTTTTCCTATGTCAAAAGTTTTAGTTTTCGAGGGTAATAGCTATGTATTTTAAAAAAATGAAGATATTAGACTATTTTATGATTGCAAATGGTAAAGAATGTGATTAAAGGCTCTTTTACTATTTCAAAAGTTTTAGTTTTCGAGGGTAATAGCTACGTATGTTGAAAAAATGAAGATATTAGACAATTTTATGATTGCATATGGTAAAGAATGTGATTAAAGGCTCTTTTCCTATTTCAAAAGTTTTAGTTTTCGAGGGTAATAGCTACGTAAGTTGAAAAAAAGAAGATATTAGACTATTTATGATTGCAAATGGTAAAGAATGTGATTAAAGGCTCTTTTCCTATGTCAAAAGTTTTAGTTTTCGAGGGTAATAGCTTTGTCTGTGGAAAAAATTAAGATATTAGACAATTTTATGATTGCCCATGGTAAAGAATATGATTAAAGTCTCTTTTCCTATGCAAAAGTTTTAGTTTTCGAGGGTAATAGCTTTGTCTGTGGAAAAAATGAAGATATTAGACAATTTTATAATTGCACATGGTAAAGAATGTGATTAAAGGCTCTTTTCCTATTTCAAAAGTTTTAGTTTTCGAGGGTAATAGCTACGTATGTTGGAAAAATGAAGATATTAGACTATTTTATGATTGCACATGGTAAAGAATGTGATTAAAGGCTCTTTTCTTATTTCAAAAATTTAGTTTTCGAGGGTAATAGCTACGTATGTTGAAAAAATGAAGATATTAGACTATTTTATGATTGCAAATGGTAAAGAATGTGATTAAAGGCTCTTTTCCTATTTCAAAAGTTTTAGTTTTCGAGGGTAATAGCTATGTATGTTGAAAAAATGAAGATATTAGACAATATTATGATTGCACATGGTAAAGAATGTGATTAAAGGCTCTTTTCCTATTTCAAAAGTTTTAGTTTTCGAGGGTAATAGCTTTGTATGTGGAAAAAATGAAGATATTAGACAATTTTATGATTGCACATGGTAAAGAATGTGATTAAAGGCTCTTTTCCTATTTCAAAAGTTTTAGTTTTCGAGGGTAATAGCTACGTATGTTGAAAAAATGAAGATATTAGACTATTTTATGATTGCAAATGGTAAAGAATGTGATTAAAGGCTCTTTTCCTATGTCAAAAGTTTTAGTTTTCGAGGGTAATAGCTACGTATGTTGAAAAAATGAAGATATTAGACTATTTTATGATTGCAAATAGTAAAGAATGTGATTAAAGGCTCTTTTCCTATTTCAAAAGTTTTAGTTTTCGAGGGTAATAGCTACGTATGTTGAAAAAATGAAGATATTAGACTGTTTTATGATTGCAAATGGTAAAGAATGTCATTAAAGGCTCTTTTCCTATTTCAAAAGTTTTAGTTTTCGAGGGTAATAGCTTTGTCTGTGGAAAAAATGAAGATATTAGACTATTTTATGATTGCAAATGGTTAAGAATGTGATTAAAGGCTCTTTTCCTATTTCAAAAGTTTTAGTTTTCGAGGTTAATAGCTACGTATGTTGAAAAAATGAAGATATTAGACTATTTTATGATTGCAAATGGTAAAGAATGTGATTAAAGGCTCTTTTCCTATGTCAAAAGTTTTAGTTTTCGAGGGTAATAGCTACGTATGTTGAAAAAATGAAGATATTAGACTATTTTATGATTGCAAATGGTAAAGAATGTGATTAAAGGCTCTTTTCCTATTTCAAAAGTTTTAGTTTTCGAGGCTAATAGCTTTGTCTGTGGAAAAAATGAAGATATTAGACTATTTTATGATTGCAAATGGTAAAGAATGTGATTAAAGGCTCTTTTCCTATTTCAAAAGTTTTAGTTTTCGAGGGTAATAGCTACGTATGTTGAAACAATGAAGATATTAGACTATTTTATGATTGCAAATGGTAAAGAATGTGATTAAAGGCTCTTTTCCTATGTCAAAAGTTTTAGTTTTCGAGGGAATAGCTTTGTCTGTGGAAAAAATGAAGATATTAGACTATTTTATGATTGCAAATGGTAAAGAATGTGATTAAAGGCTCTTTTCCTATTTCAAAAGTTTTAGTTTTCGAGGGTAATAGCTTTGTCTGTGGAAAAAATGAAGATATTAGACTATTTTATGATTGCAAATGGTAAAGAATGTGATTAAAGGCTCTTTTCCTATTTCAAAAGTTTTAGTTTTCGAGGGTAATAGCTACGTATGTTGAAAAAATGAAGATATTAGACTATTTTATGATTGCAAATGGTAAAGAATGTGATTAAAGGCTCTTTTTCTATTTCAAAAGTTTTAGTTTTCGAGGGTAATAGCTACGTATGTTGAAAAAATGAAGATATTAGACTATTTTATGATTGCAAATGGTAAAGAATGTGATTAAAGGCTCTTTTCCTATTTCAAAAGTTTTAGTTTTCGAGGGTTATAGCTACGTATGTTGAAAAAATGAAGATATTAGACAATTTTATGATTGCACATGGTAAAGAATGTGATTAAAGGCTCTTTTCCTATTTCAAAGTTTTAGTTTTCAAGGGTAATAGCCAAGTATGTTGAAAAAATGAAGATATTAGACTATTTTATGATTGCACATGGTAAAGAATGTGATTAAAGACTCTTTTCCTATTTTAAAAGTTTTAGTTTTCGAGGGTAATAGCTACGTATGTTGAAAAAATGAAGATATTAGACTATTTTATGATTGCAAATGGTAAAGAATGTGATTGAAGGCTCTTTTCCTATTTCAAAAGTTTTGGTTTTCGAAGGCAATAGCTACGTATGTTGAAAAAAATGAAGATATTAGACTATTTTATGATTGCAAATGGTAAAGAATGTGATTAAAGGCTCTTTTCCTATGTCAAAAGTTTTAGTTTTCGAGGGCAATAGCTACGTATTTTAAAAAAATTAAGATATTACACTATTTTATGATTGCAAATGGTAAAGAATTTGATTAAAGGCTCTTTTCCTATGTCAAAAGTTTTAGTTTTCGAGGGTAATAGCTACGTATGTTGAAAAAATGAAGATATTAGACTATTTTATGATTGAAAATGGTAAAGAATGTGATTAAAGGCTCTTTTCCTATTTCAAAAGTTTTAGTTTTCGAGGGTAATAGCTTTGACTCTGGAAAAAACGAAGATTTAGACAATTTTATGATTGCACATGGTAAAGAATGTGATTAAAGGCTCTTTTCCTATTTCAAAAGTTTTAGTTTTCGAGGGTAATAGCTACGTATGTTGAAAAAATGAAGATATTAGACTATTTTATGATTGCAAATGATGAAGAATGTGATTAAAGGCTCTTTTCCTATGTCAAAAGTTTTAGTTTTTGAGGGTAATAGCTAGGTATGTTGAAAAAATGAAGATATTAGACTATTTTATGATTGCAAATGGTAAAGAATGTGATTAAAGGCTCTTTTCCTATTTCAAAAGTTTTAGTTTTCGAGGGTAATAGCTACGAATGTTGAAAAATGAAGATATTAGACAATTTTATGATTGCATATGGTAAAGAATGTGATTAAAGGCTCTTTTCCTATTTCAAAAGTTTTAGTTTTCGAGGGTAATAGCTACGTAAGTTGAAAAAATGAAGATATTAGACTATTTTATGATTGCAAATGGTAAAGAATGTGATTAAAGGCTCTTTTCCTATGTCAAAAGTTTTAGTTTTCGAGGGTAATAGCTTTGTCTGTGGAAAAAATGAAGATATTAGACAATTTTATGATTGCACATGGTAAAGAATATGATTAAAGTCTCTTTTCCTATTTCAAAAGTTTGAGTTTTCGAGGGTAATAGCTACGTATGTTGAAAAAAATGAAGATATTAGACTATTTTATGATTACACATGGTAAAGAATGTGATTAAAGGCTCTTTTCCCGTTTCAAAAAATTTAATTTTCGAGGGTAATAGCTTTGTCTGTGGAAAAAATGAATATATTAGACAATTTTATGATTGCACATGGTAAAGAATGTGATTAAAGGCTCTTTTCCTATTTCAAAAGTTTTAGTTTCCGAGGGTAATAGCTACGTATGTTGGAAAAATGAAGATATTAGACTATTTTACGATTGCACATGGTAAAGAATGTGATTAAAGGCTCTTTTCCTATTTCAAAAATTTAGTTTTCGAGGGTAATAGCTACGTATCTTGAAAACATGAAGATATTAGACTATTTTATGATTGCAAATGGTAAAGAATGTGATTAAAGGCTCTTTTCCTATTTCAAAAGTTTTAGTTTTCGAGGGTAATATTTACGTATGTTGAAAAAATGAAGATATTAGACAATTTTACGATTGCACATGGTAAAGAATGTGATTAAAGGCTCTTTTCTATTTCAAAAGTTTTAATTTTCGAGGGTAATAGCTTTGTCTGTGGAAAAAATGAAGATATTAGACAATTTTATGATTGCACATGGTAAAGAATGTGATTAAAGGCTCTTTTCCTATTTCAAAAGTTTTAGTTTTCGAGGGTAATAGCTACGTATGTTGAAAAAATTAAAATATTAGACTATTTTATGATTGCACATGGTAAAGAATGTGATTAAAGGCTCTTTTCCTATTTCAAAAATTTAGTTTTCGAGGGTAATAGCTACGTATGTTGAAAAAATGAAGATATTAGACTATTTTATGATTGCAAATGGTAAAGAATGTGATTAAAGTCTCTTTTCCTATTTCAAAAGTTTTAGTTTTCGAGGGTAATAGCTACGTATGTTGAAAAAATGAAGATATTAGACTATTTTATGATTGCAAATGGTAAAGAATGTGATTAAAGGCTCTTTTCCTATGTCAAAAGTTTAGTTTTCGAGGGTAATAGCTACGTATGTTGAAAAAATGAAGATATTAGACTATTTTATGATTGCAAATGGTAAAGAATGTGATTAAAGGCTCTTTTCCTATGTCAAAAGTTTTAGTTTTCGAGGGTAATAGCTTTGTCTATGGAAAAAATGAAGATATTAGACAATTTTATCATTGCACATGGTAAAGAATGTGATTAAAGGCTCTTTTCCTATTTCAAAAGTTTTAGTTTTCGAGGGTAATAGCTACGTAAGTTGAAAAAATGAAGATATTAGACTATTTTATGATTGCAAATGGTAAAGAATGTGATTAAAGGCTCTTTTCCTATGTCAAAAGTTTTAGTTTTCGAGGGTAATAGCTACGTATGTTGAAAAAATGAAGATATTAGACTATTTTATGATTGCAAATGGTAAAGAATGTGATTAAAGGCTCTTTTCCTATTTCAAAAGTTTTATTTTTCGAGGGTAATAGCTATGTCTGTGGAAAAAATGAAGATATTAGACAATTTTATGATTGCACATGGTAAAGAATGTGATTAAAGGCTCTTTTCCTATGTCAAAAGTTTTAGTTTTCGAGGGTAATAGCTACGTATGTTGAAAAAATGAAGATATTAGACTATTTTATGATTGCAAATGGTAAAGAACTTGATTAAAGGCTCTTTTCCTATTTCAAAAGTTTTAGTTTTTGAGCTTAATAATTACGTATGTTGAAAAAATGAAGATATTAGACTATTATATGATTGCAAATGGTAAAGAATGTGATTAAAGGCTCTTTTCCTATGTCAAAAGTTTTAGTTTTCGAGGGTAATAGCTTTGTCTGTGGAAAAAATGAAGATATTAGACAATTTTATGATTGCACATGGTAAAGAATGTGATTAAAGGCTCTTTTCCTATGTCAAAAGTTTTAGTTTTCGAGGGTAATAGCTTTGTCTGAGGAAAAAATGAAGATATTAGACTATTTTATGATTGCAAATGGTAAAGAATGTGATTAAAGGCTCTTTTTCCTATGTCAAAAGTTTTAGTTTTCGAGGGTAATAGCTACGTATGTTGAAAAAATGAAGATATTAGACTATTTTATGATTGCAAATGGTAAAGAATGTGATTAAAGGCTCTTTTCCTATGTCAAAAAATTTAGTTTTCGAGGGTAATAGCTAAGTATGTTGAAAAAATGAAGATATTAGACTATTTTATGATTGCACATGGTAAAGAATGTGATTAAAGGCTCTTTTCCTATTTCAAAACTTTTAGTTTTCGAGGGTAATA
>NW_027065386.1:0-22148 GCF_032884065.1 Artemia franciscana
AAACTAGCTATTACCCTCGAAAACTAAAACTTTTGAAATAGGAAAAGAGCCTTTAAGCACTTTCTTTACCATGTGCAATCATAAAATAGTCTAATATCTTCATTTTTCCAACATACATAGCTATTACCCTCGAAAACTAAAACTTTTGAAATAGGAAAAGAGTCTTTAATCACATTCTTTACCATTTGCAATCATAAAATAGTCTAATATCTTCATTTTTTCAACATACGTATCTATTACCCTCGAAAACTAAAACTTTTGACATAGGAAAAGAGCCTTTAATCACATTCTTTACCATTTGCAATCATAAAATAGTCTAATATCTTCATTTTTTCAACATACGTAGCTATTACCCTCTAAAACTAAAACTTTTGACATAGGAAAAGAGCCTTTAATCACATTCGTTACCATTTGCAATTATAAAATAGTCTAATATCTTCATTTTTTCAACATACGTAGCTATTACCCTCGAAAACTAAAACTTTTGACATAGGAAAAGAGCCTTTAATCACATTCTTTACCATTTGCAATCACAAAATAGTCTAATGTCTTCATTTTTTCAACATACGTAGCTATTACCCTCGAAAACTAAAACTTTTGAAATAGGAAAAGAGCCTTTAAGCACTTTCTTTACCATGTGCAATCATAAAATAGTCTAATATCTTCATTTTTTCAACATACGTAGCTATTACCCTCGAAAACTAAAACTTTTGAAAAAGGAAAAGAGCCTTTAAGCACTTTCTTTACCATGTGCAATCATAAAATAGTCTAATATCTTCATTTTTCCAACATACGTAGCCATTACCCTCGAAAACTAAAACTTTTGAAATAGGAAAAGAGCCTTTAAACACATTCTTTACCATTTGCAATCATAAAATAGTCTAATATCTTCATTTTTCCAACATACGTAGCTATTACCCTCGAAAACTAAAACTTTTGACATAGGAAAAGAGCCTTTAATCACATTCTTTACCATGTGCAATCATAAAATAGTCTAATATCTTCATTTTTCCAACATACGTAGCTATTACCCTCGAAAACTAAAACTTTTGACATAGGAAAAGAGCCTTTAATCATATTCGTTACCATTTCCAATTATAAAATAGTCTAATATCTTCATTTTTTCAACATACGTAGCTATTACCCTCGAAAACTAAAACTTTTGAAATAGGAAAAGAGCCTTTAATCACATTCTTTACCATTTGCAATCATAAAATAGTCTAATATCTTCATTTTTTCAACATACGTAGCTATTACCCTCGAAAACTAAAACTTTTGACATAGGAAAAGAGCCTTTAATCACATTCTTTACCATGTGCAATCATAAAATAGTCTAATATCTTCATTTTTCCAACATACGTAGCTATTACCCTCGAAAAATAAAACTTTTGCCATAGGAAAAGAGCCTTTAAGCACATTCTTTACCATGTGCAATCATAAAATAGTCTAATATCTGCATTTTTCCAACATACATAGCTATTACCCTCGAAAACTAAAACTTTTGAAATAGGAAAAGAGCCTTTAATCACATTCTTTACCATTTGCAATCATAAAATAGTCTAATATCTTCATTTTTTCAACATACGTATCTATTACCCTCGAAAACTAAAACTTTTGACATAGGAAAAGAGCCTTTAATCACATTCTTTACCATTTGCAATCATAAAATAGTCTAATATCTTCATTTTTTCAACATACGTAGCTATTACCCTCTAAAACTAAAACTTTTGACATAGGAAAAGAGCCTTTAATCACATTCGTTACCATTTGCAATTATAAAATAGTCTAATATCTTCATTTTTTCAACATACGTAGCTATTACCCTCGAAAACTAAAACTTTTGAAATAGGAAAAGAGCCTTTAAGCACTTTCTTTACCATGTGCAATCATAAAATAGTCTAATATATTCATTTTTCCAACATACGTAGCTATTACCCTCGAAAACTAAAACTTTTGACATAGGAAAAGAGCCTTTAATCACATTCTTTACCATGTGCAATCATAAAAAAGTCTAATATCTTCATTTTTCCAACATACGTAGCTATTACCCTCGAAAACTAAAACTTTTGACATAGGAAAAGACCCTTTAATCACATTCTTTACCATGTGCAATCATAAAATAGTCTAATATCTTCATTTTTCCAACAGACGTAGCTATTACCCTCGAAAACGAAAACTTTTGCCATAGGAAAAGAGCCTTTAAGCACATTCTTTACCATGTGCAATCATAAAATAGTCTAATATCTTAATTTTTCCAACATACGTAGCTATTACCCTCGAAAACTAAAACTTTTGCCATAGGAAAAGAGCCTTTAAGCACATTCTTTACCATGTGCAATCATAAAATAGTCTAATATCTTCATTTTTTCAACATACGTAGCTATTACCCTCGAAAACTAAAACTTTTGACATAGGAAAAGAGCCTTTAATCACATTCGTTACAATTTGCAATTATAAAATAGTCTAATATCTTCATTTTTTCAACATACGTAGCTATTACCCTCGAAAACTAAAACTTTTGCCATAGAAAAAGAGCCTTTAATCACATTCTTTACCATGTGCAATCATAAAATATTCTAATATCTTCATTTTTCCAACATACGTAGCTATTATCCTCAAAAACGAAAACTTTTGAAATAGGAAAAGAGCCTTTAATCACATTCTTTACCATTTGCAATCATAAAATAGTCTAATATCTTCATTTTTTCAACATACGTAGCTATTACCCTCGAAAACTAAAACTTTTGACATAGGAAAAGAGCCTTTAATCACATTCTTTACCATTTGCAATCATAAAATAGTCTCATATCTTCATTTTTTCAACATACGTAGCTATTACCCTCGAAAACTAAGACTTTTGCCTTAGGAAAAGAGCCTTTAAGCACATTCTTTACCATTTGCAATCATAAAATAGTCTAATATCTTCATTTTTTCAACATACGTTGCTATTACCCTCGAAAACTAAAACTTATGCCATAGGAAAAGAGCCTTTAAGCACATTCTTTACCATTTGCAATCATAAAATAGTCTAATATCTTAATTTTTCCAACATAAGTAGCTATTACCCTCGAAAACGAAAACTTTTGAAATAGGAAAAGAGCCTTTAATCACATTCTTTACCATTTGCAATCATAAAATAGTCTAATATCTTCATTTTTTCAACATACGTAGCTATTACCCTCGAAAACTAAAACTTTTGAAATAGGAAAAGAGCCTTTAAGCACTTTCTTTACCATGTGCAATCATAAAATAGTCTAATATACTCATTTTTTCAACATACGTAGCTATTACCCTCGAAAACTAAAACTTTTGAAATAGGAAAAGAGCCTTTAAGCACTTTCTTTACCATGTGCAATCATAAAATAGTCTAATATCTTGATTTTTCCAACATACGTAGCCATTACCCTCGAAAACTAAAACTTTTGAAATAGGAAAAGAGCCTTTAAACACATTCTTTACCATTTGCAATCATAAAATAGTCTAATATCTTCATTTTTCCAACATACGTAGCTATTACCCTCGAAAACTAAAACTTTTGACATAAGAAAAGAGCCTTTAATCACATTCTTTACCATGTGCAATCATAAAATAGTCTAATATCTTCATTTTTCCAACATACGTAGCTATTACCCTCGAAAACTAAAACTTTTGACATAGGAAAAGAGCCTTTAATCACATTCGTTACCATTTGCAATTATAAAATAGTCTAATATCTTCATTTTTTCAACATACGTAGCTATTACCCTCGAAAACTAAAACTTTTGAAATAGGAAAAGAGCCTTTAATCACATTCTTTACCATTTGCAATCATAAAATAGTCTAATATCTTCATTTTTTCAACATACGTAGCTATTACCCTCGAAAACTAAAACTTTTGACATAGGAAAAGAGCCTTTAATCACATTCTTTACCATGTGCAATCATAAAATAGTCTAATATCTTCATTTTTCCAACATACGTAGCTATTACCCTCGAAAAATAAAAGTTTTGCCATAGGAAAAGAGTCTTTAAGCACATTCTTTACCATGTGCAATCATAAAATAGTCTAATATCTTCATTTTTCCAACATACATAGCTATTACCCTCCAAAACTAAAACTTTTGAAATAGGAAAAGAGCCTTTAATCACATTCTTTACCATTTGCAATCATAAAATAGTCTAATATCTTCATTTTTTCAACATACGTATCTATTACCCTCGAAAACTAAAACTTTTGACATAGGAAAAGAGCCTTTAATCACATTCTTTACCATTTGCAATCATAAAATAGTCTAATATCTTCATTTTTTCAACATACGTAGCTATTACCCTCGAAAACTAAAACTTTTGACATAGGAAAAGAGCCTTTAATCACATTCGTTACCATTTGCAATTATAAAATAGTCTAATATCTTCATTTTTTCAACATAAGTAGCTATTACCCTCGAAAACTAAAACTTTTGACATAGGAAAAGAGCCTTTAATCACATTCGTTACAATTTGCAATTATAAAATAGTCTAATATCTTCATTTTTTCAACAAACGTAGCTATTACCCTCGAAAACTAAAACTTTTGCCATAGAAAAAGAGCCTTTAATCACATTCTTTACCATGTGCAATCATAAAATAGTCTAATATCTTCATTTTTCCAACATACGTAGCTATTACCCTCGAAAACGAAAACTTTTGAAATAGGAAAAGAGCCTTTAATCACATTCTTTACCATTTGCAATCATAAAATAGTCTAATATCTTCATTTTTTCAACATACGTAGCTACTACCCTCGAAAACTAAAACTTTTGACATAGGAAAAGAGCCTTTAATCACATTCGTTACCATTTGCAATTATAAAATAGTCTAATATCTTCATTTTTTCAACATAAGTAGCTATTACCCTCGAAAACTAAAACTTTTGACATAGGAAAAGAGCCTTTAATCACATTCGTTACAATTTGCAATTATAAAATAGTCTAATATCTTCATTTTTTCAACATACGTAGCTATTACCCTCGAAAACTAAAACTTTTGCCATAGAAAAAGAGCCTTTAATCACATTCTTTACCATGTGCAATCATAAAATAGTCTAATATCTTCATTTTTCCAACATACGTAGCTATTACCCTCGAAAACGAAAAGTTTTGAAATAGGAAAAGAGCCTTTAATCACATTCTTTACCATTTGCAATCATAAAATAGTCTAATATCTTCATTTTTTCAACATACGTAGCTATTACCCTCGAAAACTAAAACTTTTGACATAGGAAAAGAGCCTTTAATCACATTCTTTACCATTTGCAATCATAAAATAGTCTCATATCTTCATTTTTTCAACATACGTAGCTATTACCCTCGAAAACTAAAACTTTTGCCTTAGGAAAAGAGCCTTTAAGCAGATTCTTTACCATTTGCAATCATAAAATAGTCTAATATCTTCATTTTTTCAACATACGTTGCTATTACCCTCGAAAATTAAAACTTTTGCCATAGGAAAAGAGCCTTTAAGCAAATTCTTTACCATTTGCAATCATAAAATAGTCTATAATCTTCATTTTTTCAACATACGTAGCTATTACCCTCGAAAACGAAAACTTTTGAAATAGGAAAAGAGCCTTTAATCACATTCTTTACCATTTGCAATCATAAAATAGTCTAATATCTTCATTTTTTCAATATACGTAGCTATTACCCTCGAAAACTAAAACTTTTGACATAAGAAAAGAGCCTTTAATCACATTCTTTACCATTTGCAATCATAAAATAGTCTAATATCTTCATTTTTTCAACATACGTAGCTATTACCCTCGAAAACTAAAACTTTTGAAATAGGAAAAGAGCCTTTAGGCACTTTCTTTACCATGTGCAATCATAAAATAGTCTAATATCTTCATTTTTCCAACATACGTAGCCATTACCCTCGAAAACTAAAACTTTTGAAATAGGAAAAGAGCCTTTAAACACATTCTTTACCATTTGCAATCATAAAATAGTCTAATATCTTCATTTTTCCAACATACGTATCTATTACCCTCGAAAACTAAAACTTTTGACATAGGAAAAGAGCCTTTAATCACATTCTTTACCATGTGCAATTATAAAATAGTCTAATATCTTCATTTTTCCAACATACGTAGCCATTACCCTCGAAAACTAAAACTTTTGAAATAGGAAAAGAGCCTTTAAACACATTCCTTACCATTTGCAATCATAAAATAGTCTAATATCTTCATTTTTCCAACATACGTAGCTATTACCCTCGAAAACTAAAACTTTTGACTTAGGAAAAGAGCCTTTAATCACATTCTTTACCGGGTGCAATCATAAAATAATCTAATATCTTCATTTTTCCAACATACGTAGCTATTACCCTCGAAAACTAAAACTTTTGACATAGAAAAAGAGCCTTTAATCACATTCGTTACCATTTGCAATTATAAAATAGTCTAATATCTTCATTTTTTCAACATACGTAGCTATTACCCTCGAAAACTAAAACTTTTGACTTAGGAAAAGAGCCTTTAATCACATTCTTTACCGGGTGCAATCATAAAATAATCTAATATCTTCATTTTTCCAACATACGTAGCTATTACCCTCGAAAACTAAAACTTTTGACATAGAAAAAGAGCCTTTAATCACATTCGTTACCATTTGCAATTATAAAATAGTCTAATATCTTCATTTTTTCAACATACGTAGCTATTACCCTCGAAAACTAAAACTTTTGAAATAGGAAAAGAGCCTTTAATCACATTCTTTACCATTTGCAATCATAAAATAGTCTAATATCTTCATTTTTTCAACATACGTAGCTATTACCCTCGAAAACTAAAACTTTTGACATAGGAAAAGAGCCTTTAATCACATTCTTTACCATGTGCAATCATAAAATAGTCTAATATCTTCATTTTTCCAACATACGTAGCTATTACCCTCGAAAACGAAAACTTTTGAAATAGGAAAAGAGCCTTTAATCACATTCTTTACCATTTGCAATCATAAAATAGTCTAATATCTTCATTTTTTGAAGATATTTACCATTTGCAATCATAAAATAGTCTAATATCTTCATTTTTTCAACATACGTAGCTATTACCCTCGAAAACTAAAACTTTTGAAATAGGAAAAGAGCCTTTAAGCACTTTCTTTACCATGTGCAATCATAAAATAGTCTAATATCTTCATTTTTTCAACATACGTAGCTATTACCCTCGAAAACTAAAACTTTTGAAATAGGAAAAGAGCCTTTAAGCACTTTCTTTACCATGTGCAATCATAAAATAGTCTAATATCTTTATTTTTCCAACATACGTAGCCATTACCCTCGAAAACTAAAACTTTTGAAATAGGAAAAGAGCCTTTAAACACATTCTTTACCATTTGCAATCATAAAATAGTCTAATATCTTCATTTTTCCAACATACGTAGCTATTACCCTCGAAAACTAAAACTTTTGACATAGGAAAAGAGCCTTTAATCACATTCTTTACCATTTGCAATCATTTTTCCAACATACGTAGCTATTACCCTCGAAAACTAAAATTTTTGACATAGGAAAAGAGCCTTTAATCACATTCGTTACCATTTGCAATTATAAAATAGTCTAATATCTTCATTTTTTCAACATACGTAGCTATTACCCTCGAAAACTAAAACTTTTGAAATAGGAAAAGAGCCTTTAATCACATTCGTTACAATTTGCAATTATAAAATAGTCTAATATCTTCATTTTTTCAACATACGTAGCTATTACCCTCGAAAACTAAAACTTTTGACATAGGAAAAGAGCCTTTAATCACATTCTTTACCATGTGCAATCATAAAATAGTCTAATATCTTCATTTTTCCAACATACGTAGCTATTACCCTCGAAAACGAAAACGTTTGAAATAGGAAAAGAGCCTTTAATCACATTCTTTACCATTTGCAATCATAAAATAGTCTAATATCTTCATTTTTTCAACATACGTAGCTATTACCCTCGAAAACTAAAACTTTTGACATAGGAAAAGAGCCTTTAATCACATTCTTTACCATTTGCAATCATAAAATAGTCTATATCTTCATTTTTTCAACATACGTAGCTATTACCCTCGAAAACTAAAACTTTTGCCTTAGGAAAAGAGCCTTTAAGCACATTCTTTACCATTTGCAATCATAAAATAGTCTAATATCTTCATTTTTTCAACATACGTAGCTATTACCCTCGAAAACTAAAACTTTTGACATAGGAAAAGAGCCTTTAAGCACATTCTTTACCATTTGCAATCATAAAATAGTCTATAATCTTCATTTTTTCAACATACGTAGCTATTACCCTCGAAAACTAAAACTTTTGCCATAGGAAAAGAGCCTTTAATCACATTCTTTACCATGTGCAATCATAAAATAGTCTAATATCTTCATTTTTTCCAACATACGTAGCTATTACCCTCGAAAACTAAAACTTTTGAAATAGGAAAAGAGCCTTTAATCACATTCTTTACCATTTGCAATCATAAAATAGTCTAATATCTTCATTTTTTCAACATACGTAGCTATTACCCTCGAAAACTAAAACTTTTGACCTAGGAAAAGAGCCTTTAATCACATTCTTTACCATTTGCAATCATAAAATAGTCTAATATCTTCATTTTTTCAACATACGTAGCTATTACCCTCGAAAACTAAAACTTTTGAAATAGGAAAAGAGCCTTTAAGCACATTCTTTACCATTGCAATCATAAAATAGTCTAATATCTTCATTTTTTCAACATACGTAGCTATTACCCTCGAAAACTAAAACTTTTGAAATAGGAAAAGAGCCTTTAAGCACATTCTTTACCATGTGCAATCATAAAATAGTCTAATATCTTCATTTTTCCAACATACGTAGCTATTACCCTCGAAAACTAAAACTTTTGAATAGGAAAAGAGCCTTTAATCACATTCTTTACCATTTGCAATCATAAAATAGTCTAATATCTTCATTTTTTCAACATACGTAGCTATTACCCTCGAAAACTAAAACTTTTGACATAGGAAAAGAGCCTTTAATCACATTCTTTACCATGTGCAATCATAAAATAGTCTAATATCTTCATTTTTCCAACATACGTAGCTATTACCCTCGAAAACTAAAACTTTTGACATAGGAAAAGAGCCTTTAATCACATTCTTTACCATTTGCAATCATAAAATAGTCTAATATCTTCATTTTTTCAACATACGTAGCTATTACCCTCGAAAACTAAAACTTTTGAAATAGGAAAAGAGCCTTTAAGCACATTCTTTACCATGTGCAATCATAAAATAGTCTAATATCTTCATTTTTCCAACATACGTAGCTATTACCCTCGAAAACTAAAACTTTTGACATAGGAAAAGAGCCTTTAATCACATTCTTTACCATTTGCAATCATAAAATAGTCTAATATCTTCATTTTTTCAACATACGTAGCTATTACCCTCGAAAACTAAAACTTTTGAATAGGAAAAGAGCCTTTAATCACATTCTTTACCATTTGCAATCATAAAATAGTCTAATATCTTCATTTTTCAACATACGTAGCTATTACCCTCGAAAACTAAAACTTTTGACATAGGAAAAGAGCCTTTAATCACATTCTTTACCATTTGCAATCATAAAATAGTCTAATATCTTCATTTTTCAACATACGTAGCTATTACCCTCGAAAACTAAAACTTTTGAAATAGGAAAAGAGCCTTTAATCACATTCTTTACCATTTGCAATCATAAAATAGTCTAATATCTTCATTTTTTCAACATACGTAGCTATTACCCTCGAAAACTAAAACTTTTGCCTAGGAAAAGAGCCTTTAATCACATTCTTTACCATTTGCAATCATAAAATAGTCTAATATCTTCATTTTTTCAACATACGTAGCTATTACCCTCGAAAACTAAAACTTTTGCCATAGGAAAAGAGCCTTTAAGCACATTCTTTACCATTTGCAATCATAAAATAGTCTAATATCTTCATTTTTTCAACATACGTAGCTATTACCCTCGAAAACTAAAACTTTTGCCATAGGAAAAGAGCCTTTAATCACATTCTTTACCATTGCAATCATAAAATAGTCTAATATCTTCATTTTTTCCAACATACGTAGCTATTACCCTCGAAAACTAAAACTTTTGAAATAGGAAAAGAGCCTTTAATCACATTCTTTACCATTTGCAATCATAAAATAGTCTAATATCTTCATTTTTTCAACATACGTAGCTATTACCCTCGAAAACTAAAACTTTTGACATAGGAAAAGAGCCTTTAATCACATTCTTACCATTTGCAATCATAAAATAGTCTAATATCTTCATTTTTTCAACATACGTAGCTATTACCCTCGAAAACTAAAACTTTTGAAATAGGAAAAGAGCCTTTAATCACATTCTTTACCATTTGCAATCATAAAATAGTCTACTATCTTCATTTTTTCAACATACGTAGCTATTACCCTCGAAAACTAAAACTTTTGACATAGGAAAAGAGCCTTTAATCACATTCTTTACCATTTGCAATCATAAAATAGTCTAATATCTTCATTTTTTCAACATACGTAGCTATTACCCTCGAAAACTAAAACTTTTGAAATAGGAAAAGAGCCTTTAATCACATTCTTTACCATTTGCAATCATAAAATAGTCTAATATCTTCATTTTTTCAACATACGTAGCTATTACCCTCGAAAACTAAAACTTTTGACATAGGAAAAGAGCCTTTAATCACATTCTTTACCATTTGCAATCATAAAATAGTCTAATATCTTCATTTTTTCAACATACGTAGCTATTACCCTCGAAAACTAAAACTTTTGAAATAGGAAAAGAGCCTTTAATCACATTCTTTACCATTTGCAATCATAAAATAGTCTAATATCTTCATTTTTTCAACATACGTAGCTATTACCCTCGAAAACTAAAACTTTTGCATAGGAAAAGAGCCTTTAAGCACATTCTTTACCATTTGCAATCATAAAATAGTCTAATATCTTCATTTTTTCAACATACGTAGCTATTACCCTCGAAAACTAAAACTTTTGATAGGAAAAGAGCCTTTAATCACATTCTTTACCATGTGCAATCATAAAATAGTCTAATATCTTCATTTTTCCAACATACGTAGCTATTACCCTCGAAAACTAAAACTTTTGAAATAGGAAAAGAGCCTTTAATCACATTCTTTACCATTTGCAATCATAAAATAGTCTAATATCTTCATTTTTTCCAACATACGTAGCTATTACCCTCGAAAACTAAAACTTTTGACATAGGAAAAGAGCCTTTAATCACATTCTTACCATTTGCAATCATAAAATAGTCTAATATCTTCATTTTTTCAACATACGTAGCTATTACCCTCGAAAACTAAAACTTTTGACATAGGAAAAGAGCCTTTAATCACATTCTTTACCATTTGCAATCATAAAATAGTCTAATATCTTCATTTTTTCAACATACGTAGCTATTACCCTCGAAAACTAAAACTTTTGACATAGGAAAAGAGCCTTTAATCACATTCTTTACCATTTGCAATCATAAAATAGTCTAATATCTTCATTTTTTCCAACATACGTAGCTATTACCCTCGAAAACTAAAACTTTTGATAGGAAAAGAGCCTTTAATCACATTCTTTACCATGTGCAATCATAAAATAGTCTAATATCTTCATTTTTTCAACATACGTAGCTATTACCCTCGAAAACTAAAACTTTTGAAATAGGAAAAGAGCCTTTAATCACATTCTTTACCATTTGCAATCATAAAATAGTCTAATATCTTCATTTTTTCAACATACGTAGCTATTACCCTCGAAAACTAAAACTTTTGACATAGGAAAAGAGCCTTTAATCACATTCTTTACCATTTGCAATCATAAAATAGTCTAATATCTTCATTTTTTCAACATACGTAGCTATTACCCTCGAAAACTAAAACTTTTGACATAGGAAAAGAGCCTTTAATCACATTCTTTACCATTTGCAATCATAAAATAGTCTAATATCTTCATTTTTTCAACATACGTAGCTATTACCCTCGAAAACTAAAACTTTTGAAATAGGAAAAGAGCCTTTAAGCACATTCTTTACCATTTGCAATCATAAAATAGTCTAATATCTTCATTTTTTCAACATACGTAGCTATTACCCTCGAAAACTAAAACTTTTGACATAGGAAAAGAGCCTTTAATCACATTCTTTACCATGTGCAATCATAAAATAGTCTAATATCTTCATTTTTCCAACATACGTAGCTATTACCCTCGAAAACTAAAACTTTTGAAATAGGAAAAGAGCCTTTAATCACATTCTTTACCATTTGCAATCATAAAATAGTCTAATATCTTCATTTTTCCAACATACGTAGCTATTACCCTCGAAAACTAAAACTTTTGACATAGGAAAAGAGCCTTTAATCACATTCTTTACCATGTGCAATCATAAAATAGTCTAATATCTTCATTTTTCCAACATACGTAGCTATTACCCTCGAAAACTAAAACTTTTGACATAGGAAAAGAGCCTTTAATCACATTCTTTACCATTGCAATCATAAAATAGTCTAATATCTTCATTTTTTCAACATACGTAGCTATTACCCTCGAAAACTAAAACTTTTGACATAGGAAAAGAGCCTTTAATCACATTCTTTACCATTTGCAATCATAAAATAGTCTAATATCTTCATTTTTTCAACATACGTAGCTATTACCCTCGAAAACTAAAACTTTTGACATAGGAAAAGAGCCTTTAATCACATTCTTTACCATGTGCAATCATAAAATAGTCTAATATCTTCATTTTTTCAACATACGTAGCTATTACCCTCGAAAACTAAAACTTTTGAATAGGAAAAGAGCCTTTAATCACATTCTTTACCATTTGCAATCATAAAATAGTCTAATATCTTCATTTTTTCAACATACGTAGCTATTACCCTCGAAAACTAAAACTTTTGACATAGGAAAAGAGCCTTTAATCACATTCTTTACCATTTGCAATCATAAAATAGTCTAATATCTTCATTTTTTCAACATACGTAGCTATTACCCTCGAAAACTAAAACTTTTGAATAGGAAAAGAGCCTTTAATCACATTCTTTACCATTTGCAATCATAAAATAGTCTAATATCTTCATTTTTTCAACATACGTAGCTATTACCCTCGAAAACTAAAACTTTTGACATAGGAAAAGAGCCTTTAATCACATTCTTTACCATTTGCAATCATAAAATAGTCTAATATCTTCATTTTTCAACATACGTAGCTATTACCCTCGAAAACTAAAACTTTTGACATAGGAAAAGAGCCTTTAATCACATTCTTTACCATTTGCAATCATAAAATAGTCTAATATCTTCATTTTTTCAACATACGTAGCTATTACCCTCGAAAACTAAAACTTTTGCCATAGGAAAAGAGCCTTTAATCACATTCTTTACCATGTGCAATCATAAAATAGTCTAATATCTTCATTTTTCCAACATACGTAGCTATTACCCTCGAAAACTAAAACTTTTGAAATAGGAAAAGAGCCTTTAATCACATTCTTTACCATTTGCAATCATAAAATAGTCTAATATCTTCATTTTTTCAACATACGTAGCTATTACCCTCGAAAACTAAAACTTTTGACATAGGAAAAGAGCCTTTAATCACATTCTTTACCATTTGCAATCATAAAATAGTCTAATATCTTCATTTTTTCAACATACGTAGCTATTACCCTCGAAAACTAAAACTTTTGAAATAGGAAAAGAGCCTTTAAGCACATTCTTTACCATGTGCAATCATAAAATAGTCTAATATCTTCATTTTTTCAACATACGTAGCTATTACCCTCGAAAACTAAAACTTTTGAAATAGGAAAAGAGCCTTTAATCACATTCTTTACCATTTGCAATCATAAAATAGTCTAATATCTTCATTTTTTCCAACATACGTAGCTATTACCCTCGAAAACTAAAACTTTTGAAATAGGAAAAGAGCCTTTAATCACATTCTTTACCATTTGCAATCATAAAATAGTCTAATATCTTCATTTTTTCCAACATACGTAGCTATTACCCTCGAAAACTAAAACTTTTGACATAGGAAAAGAGCCTTTAATCACATTCTTTACCATTTGCAATCATAAAATAGTCTAATATCTTCATTTTTCAACATACGTAGCTATTACCCTCGAAAACTAAAACTTTTGACATAGGAAAAGAGCCTTTAATCACATTCTTTACCATTTGCAATCATAAAATAGTCTAATATCTTCATTTTTTCAACATACGTAGCTATTACCCTCGAAAACTAAAACTTTTGAAATAGGAAAAGAGCCTTTAATCACATTCTTTACCATGTGCAATCATAAAATAGTCTAATATCTTCATTTTTCCAACATACGTAGCTATTACCCTCGAAAACTAAAACTTTTGACATAGGAAAAGAGCCTTTAATCACATTCTTTACCATTTGCAATCATAAAATAGTCTAATATCTTCATTTTTTCAACATACGTAGCTATTACCCTCGAAAACTAAAACTTTTGACATAGGAAAAGAGCCTTTAATCACATTCTTTACCATTTGCAATCATAAAATAGTCTAATATCTTCATTTTTTCAACATACGTAGCTATTACCCTCGAAAACTAAAACTTTTGACATAGGAAAAGAGCCTTTAATCACATTCGTTACCATTTGCAATTATAAAATAGTCTAATATCTTCATTTTTTCAACATACGTAGCTATTACCCTCGAAAACTAAAACTTTTGACATAGGAAAAGAGCCTTTAATCACATTCTTTACCATTTGCAATCATAAAATAGTCTAATATCTTCATTTTTTCAACATACGTAGCTATTACCCTCGAAAACTAAAACTTTTGACATAGGAAAAGAGCCTTTAATCACATTCTTTACCATTTGCAATCATAAAATAGTCTAATATCTTCATTTTTTCAACATACGTAGCTATTACCCTCGAAAACTAAAACTTTTGAATAGGAAAAGAGCCTTTAATCACATTCTTTACCATTTGCAATCATAAAATAGTCTAATATCTTCATTTTTTCAACATACGTAGCTATTACCCTCGAAAACTAAAACTTTTGACATAGGAAAAGAGCCTTTAATCACATTCTTTACCATTGCAATCATAAAATAGTCTAATATCTTCATTTTTCCAACATACGTAGCTATTACCCTCGAAAACTAAAACTTTTGAATAGGAAAAGAGCCTTTAATCACATTCTTTACCATTTGCAATCATAAAATAGTCTAATATCTTCATTTTTTCAACATACGTAGCTATTACCCTCGAAAACTAAAACTTTTGACATAGGAAAAGAGCCTTTAATCACATTCTTTACCATTTGCAATCATAAAATAGTCTAATATCTTCATTTTTTCAACATACGTAGCTATTACCCTCGAAAACTAAAACTTTTGACATAGGAAAAGAGCCTTTAATCACATTCTTTACCATTTGCAATCATAAAATAGTCTAATATCTTCATTTTTTCAACATACGTAGCTATTACCCTCGAAAACTAAAACTTTTGACATAGGAAAAGAGCCTTTAATCACATTCTTTACCATTTGCAATCATAAAATAGTCTAATATCTTCATTTTTTCAACATACGTAGCTATTACCCTCGAAAACTAAAACTTTTGCCATAGGAAAAGAGCCTTTAAGCACATTCTTTACCATGTGCAATCATAAAATAGTCTAATATCTTCATTTTTTCAACATACGTAGCTATTACCCTCGAAAACTAAAACTTTTGAAATAGGAAAAGAGCCTTTAATCACATTCTTTACCATTTGCAATCATAAAATAGTCTAATATCTTCATTTTTTCAACATACGTAGCTATTACCCTCGAAAACTAAAACTTTTGACATAGGAAAAGAGCCTTTAATCACATTCTTTACCATTTGCAATCATAAAATAGTCTAATATCTTCATTTTTTCAACATACGTAGCTATTACCCTCGAAAACTAAAACTTTTGACATAGGAAAAGAGCCTTTAATCACATTCTTTACCATTTGCAATTATAAAATAGTCTAATATCTTCATTTTTTCAACATACGTAGCTATTACCCTCGAAAACTAAAACTTTTGACATAGGAAAAGAGCCTTTAATCACATTCTTTACCATTTGCAATCATAAAATAGTCTAATATCTTCATTTTTTCAACATACGTAGCTATTACCCTCGAAAACTAAAACTTTTGAAATGGAAAAGAGCCTTTAATCACATTCTTTACCATGTGCAATCATAAAATAGTCTAATATCTTCATTTTTTCAACATACGTAGCTATTACCCTCGAAAACTAAAACTTTTGACATAGGAAAAGAGCCTTTAATCACATTCTTTACCATTTGCAATCATAAAATAGTCTAATATCTTCATTTTTCCAACATACGTAGCTATTACCCTCGAAAACTAAAACTTTTGACATAGGAAAAGAGCCTTTAATCACATTCTTTGCCATTTGCAATCATAAAATAGTCTAATATCTTCATTTTTTCAACATACGTAGCTATTACCCTCGAAAACTAAAACTTTTGAAATAGGAAAAGAGCCTTTAATCACATTCTTTACCATTTGCAATCATAAAATAGTCTAATATCTTCATTTTTTCAACATACGTAGCTATTACCCTCGAAAACTAAAACTTTTGACATAGGAAAAGAGCCTTTAATCACATTCTTTACCATGTGCAATCATAAAATAGTCTAATATCTTCATTTTTCCAACATACGTAGCTATTACCCTCGAAAACTAAAACTTTTGCCATAGGAAAAGAGCCTTTAAGCACATTCTTTACCATGTGCAATCATAAAATAGTCTAATATCTTCATTTTTCCATCATACATAGCTATTACCCTCGAAAACTAAAACTTTTGAAATAGGAAAAGAGCCTTTAATCACATTCTTTACCATTTGCAATCATAAAAAAGTCTAATATCTTCATTTTTTCAACATACGTATCTATTACCCTCGAAAACTAAATCTTTTGACATAGGAAAAGAGCCTTTAATCACATTCTTTACCATTTGCAATCATAAAATAGTCTAATATCTTCATTTTTTCAACATACGTAGCAATTACCCTCTAAAACTAAAACTTTTGACATAGGAAAAGATCCTTTAATCACATTCGTTACCATTTGCAATTACAAAATAGTCTAATATCTTCATTTTTTCAACATACGTAGCTATTACCCTCGAAAACTAAAACTTTTGACATAGGAAAAGAGCCTTTAATCACATTCGTTACCATTTGCAATTATAAAATAGTCTAATATCTTCATTTTTTCAACATAAGTAGCTATTACCCTCGAAAACTAAAACTTTTGACATTGGAAAAGAGACTTTAATCACATTCGTTACCATTTGCAATTACAAAATAGTCTAATATCTTCATTTTTTCAACATACGTAGCTATTACCCTCGAAAACTAAAACTTTTGACATAGGAAAAGAGCCTTTAATCACATTCGTTACCATTTGCAATTATAAAATAGTCTAATATCTTCATTTTTTCAACATAAGTAGCTATTACCCTCGAAAACTAAAATTTTTGACATAGGAAAAGAGACTTTATTCACATTCGTTACAATTTGCAATTATAAAATAGTCTAATATCTTCATTTTTTCAACATACATAGCTATTACCCTCGAAAACTAAAACTTTTGACATAGGAAAAAAGCCTTTAATCACATTCTTTACCATTTGCAATCATAAAATAGTCTAATATCTTCATTTTTTCAACATACGTAGCTATTACCCTCGAAAACTAAAACTTTTGACATAGGAAAAGAGCCTTTAATCACATTCTTTACCATGTGCAATCATAAAATAGTCTAATATCTTCATTTTTCCAACATACGTAGCTATTACCCTCGAAAACGAAAACTTTTGAAATAGGAAAAGAGCCTTTAATCACATTCTTTACCATTTGCAATCATAAAATAGTCTAATATCTTCATTTTTTCACATACGTAGCTATTACCCTCGAAAACTAAAACTTTTGAAATAGGAAAAGATCCTTTAAGCACTTTCTTTACCATGTGCAATCATAAAATAGTCTAATATCTTCATTTTTTCAACATACGTAGCTATTACCCTCGAAAACTAAAACTTTTGACATAGGGAAAGAGCCTTTAATCACATTCTTTACCATGTGCAATCATAAAATAGTCTAATATCTTCATTTTTCCAACATACGTATCTATTACCCTCGAAAACGAAAACTTTTGAAATAGGAAAAGAGCCTTTAATCACATTCGTTACCATTTGCAATTATAAAATAGTCTAATATCTTCATTTTTTCAACATACGTAGCTATTACCCTCGAAAACTAAAAATTTTGACATAGAAAAAGAGCCTTGAATCACATTCGTTACCATTTGCAATTATAAAATAGTCTAATATCTTCATTTTTTCAACATACGTAGCTATTACCCTCGAAAACTAAAACTTTTGACATAGGAAAAGAGCCTTTAATCACATTCTTTACCATTTGCAATCATAAAATAGTCTAATATCTTTATTTTTTCAACATACGTAGCTATTACCCTCGAAAACTAAAACTTTTGAAATAGGAAAAGAGCCTTTAAGCACTTTCTTTACCATGTGCAATCATAAAATAGTCTAATATCTTTATTTTTACAACATACGTAGCTATTACCCTCGAAAACTAAAACTTTTGACATAGGAAAAGAGCCTTTAATCACATTCTTTACCATTTGCAATCATAAAATAGTCTAATATCTTCATTTTTTCAACATACGTAGCTATTACCCTCGAAAACTAAAACTTTTGACATAGGAAAAGAGCCTTTAATCACATTCGTTACCATTTGTAATTATAAAATAGTCTAATATCTTCATTTTTCCAACATATGTAGCTATTACCCTCGAAAACAAAAACTTTTGAAATAGGAAAAGAGCCTTTAATCACATTTTTTACCATTTGCAATCATAAAATAGTCTAATATCTTCATTTTTTCAACATACGTAGCTATTACCCTCGAAAACGAAAACTTTTGAAATAGGAAAAGAGCCTTTAAGCACTTTCTTTACCATGTGCAATCATAAAATAGTCTAATATCTTCATTTTTCCAACATACGTAGCTATTAACTTCGAAAACTAAAACTTTTGACATAGGAAAAGAGCCTTTAATCACATTCTTTACCATGTGCAATCATAAAATAGTCTAATATCTTCATTTTTCCAACATACGTAGCTATTACCCTCGAAACTAAAACTTTTGACATAGGAAAAGAGCTTTAATCAAATTCTTTACCATGTGCAATCATAAAATAGTCTAATATCTTCATTTTTTAACATACGTAGCTATTACCTCGAAAACTTAAACTTTTGAAATAGGAAAAGAGCCTTTAATCACATTCTTTACCATGTGCAATCATAAAATAGTCTAATATCTTCATTTTTTCAACATACGTAGCTATTACCCTTGAAAACTAAAACTTTTGACATAGGAAAAGAGCCTTTAATCACATTCGTTACCATTTGCAAATATAAAATAGTCTAATATCTTCATTTTTCAACATACGTAGCTATTACCCTTGAAAACTAAAACTTTTGACAAAGGAAAAGAGCCTTTAATCACATTCGTTACCATTTGCAATTATAAAATAGTGTAATATCTTCATTTTTTCAACATACGTAGCTATTCCCCTCAAAAACTAAAACTTTTGACATAGGAAAAGAGCCTTTAATCACATTCTTTACCATTTGCAATCATAAAATAGTCTAATATCTTTATTTTTTCAACATACGTAGCTATTACCCTCGAAAACTAAAACTTTTGACATAGGAAAAGAGCCTTTAATCACATTCTTTACCATTTTCAATCATAAAATAGTCTAATATCTTCATTTTTTTCAACATACGTAGCTATTACCCTCGAAGACTAAAACTTTTGACATAGGAAAAGAGCCTTTAATTACATTCTTTACCATGTGCAATCATAAAATAGTCTAATATCTTCATTTTTCCAACATACGTAGCTATTACCCTAGAAAACGAAAACTTTTGAAATAGGAAAAGAGCCTTTAATCACATTCTTTACCATGTGCAATCATAAAATAGTCTAATATCTTCATTTTTTCAACATACGTAGCTATTAACCTCGAAAACTAAAACTTTTGACATAGGAAAAGAGCCTTTAATCACATTCTTTACCATGTGCAATCATAAAATAGTCTAATATCTTCATTTTTCCAACATACGTAGCTATTACCCTCGAAAATGAAAACTTTTGAAATAGGAAAAGAGCCTTTAATCACATTCGTTACCATTTGCAATTATAAAATAGTCTAATATCTTCATTTTTTCAACATACGTAGCTATTACCCCGAAAACTAAAACTTTTGACATAGGAAAAGAGCCTTTAATCACATTCGTTACCATTTGCAATTATAAAATAATCTAATATCTTCATTTTTTCAACATACGTAGCTATTACCCTCGAAAACTAAAAATTTTGACATAGGAAAAGAGCCTTTAATCACATTCTTTACCATTTGCAATCATAAAATATTCTAATATCTTCCTTTTTTCAACATACGTAGCTATTCCCTCGAAAACTAAAACTTTTGAAATAGGAAAAGAGCCTTTAAGCGCGTCCTTTACCATGTGCAATCATAAAATAGTCTAATATCTTTATTTTTCCAACATACGTAGCTATTACCCTCGAAAACTAAAACTTTTGACATAGGAAAAGAGCCTTTAATCACATTCTTTACCATTTGCAATCATAAAATAGTCTAATATCTTAATTTTTTCAACATACGTAGCTATTACCCTCGAAAACTAAAACTTTTGACATAGGAAAAGAGCCTTTAATCACATTCGTTACCATTTGCAATTATAAAATAGTCTAATATCTTCATTTTTCCAACATACGTAGCTATTACCCTCGAAAACAAAACTTTTGAAATATGAAAAGAGCCTTTAATTACATTCTTTACCATTTGCAATCATAAAATAGTCTAATATCTTCATTTTTTCAACATACGTAGCTATAACCCTCGAAAACTAAAACTTTTGAAATAGGAAAAGAGCCTTTAAGCACTTTCTTTACCATGTGCAATCATAAAATAGTCTAATATCTTCATTTTTCCAACATACGTAGCTATTACCTTCGAAAACTAAAACTTTTGACATAGGAAAAGAGCCTTTAATCACATTCTTTACCATGTGCAATCATAAAATAGTCTAATATCTTCATTTTTCCACATACGTAGCTATTACCCTCGAAAACTAAAACTTTTGACATAGGAAAAGAGCCTTTAATCACATTCTTTACCATGTGCAATCATAAAATAGTCTAATGTCTTCATTTTCCAACATAACGTAGCTATTACCCTCGAAAACTTAAACTTTTGAAATAGGAAAAGAGCCTTTAATCACATTCTTTACCATGTGCAATCATAAAAATAGTCTAATATCTTCATTTTTTCAACATACGTAGCTATTACCCTCGAAAACTAAAACTTTTGACATAGGAAAAGAGCCTTTAATCACATTCTTTACCATTTGCAATCATAAAATAGTCTAATATCTTCATTTTTTCAACATACGTAGCTATTACCCTTGAAAACTAAAACTTTTGACATAGGAAAAGAGCCTTTAATCACATTCTTTACCATGTGCAATCATAAAATAGTCTAATATCTTCATTTTTCCAACATACGTAGCTATTACCCTCGAAAACTAAAACTTTTGCCATAGGAAAAGACCTTTAAGCACATTCTTTACCATGTGCAATCATAAAATAGTCTAATATGTTCATTTTTTCAACATACGTAGCTATTACCCTCGAAAACTAAAACTTTTGACATAGGGAAAGAGCCTTTAATCACATTCTTTACCATGTGCAATCATAAAATAGTCTAATATCTTCATTTTTCCAACATACGTATCTATTACCCTCGAAAACGAAAACTTTTGAAATAGGAAAAGAGCCTTTAATCACATTCGTTACCATTTGCAATTATAAAATAGTCTAATATCTTCATTTTTTCAACATACGTAGCTATTACCCTCGAAAACTAAAAATTTTGACATAGAAAAAGAGCCTTGAATCACATTCGTTACCATTTGCAATTATAAAATAGTCTAATATCTTCATTTTTTCA
>NW_027065387.1:0-22167 GCF_032884065.1 Artemia franciscana
ATTACCCTCGAAAACTAAAACTTTTGACATAGGAAAAGAGCCTTTAATCACATTCTTTACCATTTGCAATCATAAAATAGTCTAATATCTTCATTTTTTTCAACATACGTAGCTATTACCCTCGAAAACTAAAACTTTTGACATAGGAAAAGAGCCTTTAATCACATTCTTTACCATTTGCAATCATAAAATAGTCTAATATCTTCATTTTTTCAACATACGTAGCTATTATCCTCGAAAACTAAAACTTTTGAAATAGGAAAAGAGCCTTTAATCACATTCTTTACCATTTGCAATCATAAAATAGTCTAATATCTTCATTTTTTCAACATACGTAGCTATTACCCTCGAAAACTAAAACTTTTGAAATAGGAAAAGAGCCTTTAATCACATTCTTTACCATTTGCAATCATAAAATAGTCTAATATCTTCATTTTTTCAACATACGTAGCTATTACCCTCAAAAACTAAAACTTTTGAAATAGGAAAAGAGCCTTTAATCACATTCTTTACCAGGTGCAATCATAAATAGTCTAATATCTTCATTTTTTCAACATACGTAGCTATTACCCTCGAAAACTAAAACTTTTGAAATAGGAAAAGAGCCTTTAATCACATTCTTTACCATGTGCAATCATAAAATAGTTTAATATCTTCATTTTTTCAACATACGTAGCTATTACCCTCGAAAACTAAAACTTTTGACATAGGAAAAGAGCCTTTAATCACATTCTTTACCATGTGCAATCATAAAATAGTCTAATATCTTCATTTTTTCCACATACGTAGCTATTACCCTCGAAAACTAAAACTTTTGAAATAGGAAAAGAGCCTTTAATCACATTCTTTACCATTTGCAATCATAAAATAGTCTAATATCTTCATTTTTTCAACATACGTAGCTATTACCCTCGAAAACTAAAACTTTTTAAATAGGAAAAGAGCCTTTAATCACATTCTTTACCATGTGCAATCATAAAATAGTCTAATATCTTCATTTTTTCAACATAGGTAGCTATTACCCTCGAAAACTAAAACTTTTGACATAGGAAAAGAGCCTTTAATCACATTCTTTACCATGTGCAATCATAAAATAGTCTAATATCTTCATTTTTCAACATACGTAGCTATTACCCTCGAAAACTAAAACTTTTGACATAGGAAAAGAGCCTTTAATCACATTCTTTACCATGTGCAATCATAAAATAGTCTAATATCTTCATTTTTTCAACATACGTAGCTATTACCCTCGAAAACTAAAACTTTTGAAATAGGGAAAGAGCCTTTAATCACATTCTTTACCATGTGCAATCATAAAATAGTCTAATGTCTTCATTTTTTCAACATACGTAGCTATTACCCTCGAAAACTAAAACTTTTGACATAGGAAAAGAGCCTTTAATCACATTCTTTACCATTTAAAATCATAAAATAGTCTAATATCTTCATTTTTTCAATATACGTAGCTATTACCCTCGAAAACTAAAACTTTTGACATAAGAAAAGAGCCTTTAATCACATTCTTTACCATTTGCAATCATAAAATAGTCTAATATCTTCATTTTTTCAACATACGTAGCTATTACCCTCGAAAACTAAAACTTTTGAGATAGGAAAAGAGCCTTTAATCACATTCTTTACCATGTGCAATCATAAAATAGTCTAATATCTTCATTTTTTCCACATACGTAGCTCTTACCCCCGAAAACTAAAACTTTTGACATAGGAAAAGAGCCTTTAATCGAAAACTAAAACTTTTGAAATAGGAAAAGAGCATTTAATCACATTCTTTACCATGTGCAATCATAAAATAGTCTAATATCTTCATTTTTTCAACATACCTAACTATTACCCTCGAAAACTAAAACTTTTTAAATAGGAAAAGAGCCTTTAATCACATTGTTTACCATGTGCAATCATAAAATAGTCTAATATCTTCATTTTTTCAACATAGGTAGCTATTACCCTCGAAAACTA
Source organism: Artemia franciscana (assembly GCF_032884065.1). Classification (NCBI taxonomy): domain Eukaryota; kingdom Metazoa; phylum Arthropoda; class Branchiopoda; order Anostraca; family Artemiidae; genus Artemia; species Artemia franciscana. The sequence continues at coordinate 1,978 of NW_027065387.1, forward strand.
AAACTTTTGACATAGGAAAAGAGCCTTTAATCACATTCTTTACCATTTGCAATCATAAAATAGTTTAATATCTTCTTTTTTTCAACATACGTAGCTATTACCCTCGAAAACTAAAACTTTTGACATAGGAAAAGAGCCTTTAATCACATTCTTTACCATTTGAAATCATAAAATAGTCTAATATCTTCATTTTTTCAACATTGGTAGCTATTATCCTCGAAAACTAAAACTTTTGAAATAGGAAAAGAGCCTTTAATCACATTCTTTACCATTTGCAATCATAAAATAGTCTAATATCTTCATTTTTTCAACATACGTAGCTATTACCCTCGAAAACTAAAACTTTTGAAATAGGAAAAGAGCCTTTAATCACATTCTTTACCATTTGCAATCATAAAATAGTCTAATATCTTCATTTTTTCAACATACGTAGCTATTACCCTCAAAAACTAAAACTTTTGAAATAGGAAAAGAGCCTTTAATCACATTCTTTACCATGTGCAATCATGAAATAGTCTAATATCTTCATTTTTTAAACATACGTAGCTATTACCCTCGAAAACTAAAACTTTTGAAATAGGAAAAGAGCCTTTAATCACATTCTTTACCATGTGCAATCATAAAATAGTTTAATATCTTCATTTTTTCAACATACGTAGCTATTACCCTCGAAAACTAAAACTTTTGACATAGGAAAAGAGCCTTTAATCACATTCTTTACCATGTGCAATCATAAAATAGTCTAATATCTTCATTTTTTCAACATACGTAGCTATTACCCTCGAAAACTAAAACTTTTGAAATAGGAAAAGAGCCTTTAATCACATTCTTTACCATGTGCAATCATAAAATAGTCTAATATCTTCATTTTTTCAACATACGTAGCTATTACCCTCGAAAACTAAAACTTTTGAAATAGGAAAAGAGCCTTTAATCACATTCTTTACCATATGCAATCATAAAATAGTCTAATATCTTCATTTTTTCAACATACGTAGCTATTACCCTCGAAAACTAAAACTTTTGAAATAGGAAAAGAGCCTTTAATCACATTCTTTACCATTTGCAATCATAAAATAGTCTAATATCTTCATTTTTTCAACATACGTAGCTATTACCCTCGAAAACTAAAACTTTTGAAATAGGAAAAGAGCCTTTAATCACATTCTTTACCATGTGCAATCATAAAATAGTTTAATATCTTCATTTTTTCAACATAGTAGCTATTACCCTCGAAAACTAAAACTTTTGACATAGGAAAAGAGCCTTTAATCACATTCTTTACCATGTGCAATCATAAAATAGTCTAATATCTTCATTTTTTCAACATACGTAGCTATTACCCTCGAAAACTAAAACTTTTGAAATAGGAAAAGAGCCTTTAATCACATTCTTTACCATTTGCAATCATAAAATAGTCTAATATCTTCATTTTTTCAACATACGTAGCTATTACCCTCGAAAACTAAAACTTTTGAAATAGGAAAAGAGCCTTTAATCACATTCTTTACCATGTGCAATCATAAAATAGTCTAATATCTTCATTTTTTCCACAGACATAGCTATTACCCTCGAAAACTAAAACTTTTGAAATAGGAAAAGAGCCTTTAATCACATTCTTTACCATGTGCAATCATAAAATAGTCTAATATCTTCATTTTTTCAACATACGTAGCTATTACCCTCGAAAACTAAAACTTTTGAAATAGGAAAAGAGCCTTTAATCACATTCTTTACCATTGCAATCATAAAATAGTCTAATATCTTCATTTTTTCAACATACGTAGCTATTACCCTCGAAAACTAAAACTTTTGACAATAGGAAAAGAGCCTTTAATCACATTCTTTACCATTGCAATCATAAAATAGTCTAATATCTTCATTTTTTCAACATACGTAGCTATTACCCTCGAAAACTAAAACTTTTGAAATAGGAAAAGAGCCTTTAATCACATTCTTTACCATGTGCAATCATAAAATAGTCTAATATCTTCATTTTTTCAACATACGTAGCTATTACCCTCGAAAACTAAAACTTTTGAAATAGGAAAAGAGCCTTTAATCACATTCTTTACCATTTGCAATCATAAAATAGTCTAATATCTTCATTTTTTCAACATACGTAGCTATTACCCTCGAAAACTAAAACTTTTGAAATAGGAAAAGAGCCTTTAATCACATTCTTTACCATGTGCAATCATAAAATAGTCTAATATCTTCATTTTTTCACAGACGTAGCTATTACCCTCGAAAACTAAAACTTTTGAAATAGGAAAAGAGCCTTTAATCACATTCTTTACCATGTGCAATCATAAAATAGTCTAATATCTTCATTTTTTCAACATACGTAGCTATTACCCTCGAAAACTAAAACTTTTGAAATAGGAAAAGAGCCTTTAATCACATTCTTTACCATGTGCAATCATAAAATAGTCTAATATCTTCATTTTTTCAACATAGTAGCTATTACCCTCGAAAACTAAAACTTTTGACATAGGAAAAGAGCCTTTAATCACATTCTTTACCATTTGCAATCATAAAATAGTTTAATATCTTCATTTTTTCAACATACGTAGCTATTACCCTCGAAAACTAAAACTTTTGACATAGGAAAAGAGCCTTTAATCACATTCTTTACCATTTGCAATCATAAAATAGTCTAATATCTTCATTTTTTCAACATTGTAGCTATTACCCTCGAAAACTAAAACTTTTGAAATAGGAAAAGAGCCTTTAATCACATTCTTTACCATTTGCAATCATAAAATAGTCTAATATCTTCATTTTTTCAACATACGTAGCTATTACCCTCGAAAACTAAAACTTTTGAAATAGGAAAAGAGCCTTTAATCACATTCTTTACCATTGCAATCATAAAATAGTCTAATATCTTCATTTTTTCAACATACGTAGCTATTACCCTCGAAAACTAAAACTTTTGAAATAGGAAAAGAGCCTTTAATCACATTCTTTACCATGTGCAATCATAAAATAGTCTAATATCTTCATTTTTTCAAACATACGTAGCTATTACCCTCGAAAACTAAAACTTTTGAAATAGGAAAAGAGCCTTTAATCACATTCTTTACCATGTGCAATCATAAAATAGTCTAATATCTTCATTTTTTCAACATAAGTAGCTATTACCCTCGAAAACTAAAACTTTTGACATAGGAAAAGAGCCTTTAATCACATTCTTTACCATGTGCAATCATAAAATAGTCTAATATCTTCATTTTTTCAACATACGTAGCTATTACCCTCGAAAACTAAAACTTTTGAAATAGGAAAAGAGCCTTTAATCACATTCTTTACCATTTGCAATCATAAAATAGTCTAATATCTTCATTTTTTCAACATACGTAGCTATTACCCTCGAAAACTAAAACTTTTGAAATAGGAAAAGAGCCTTTAATCACATTCTTTACCATGTGCAATCATAAAATAGTCTAATATCTTCATTTTTTAAACATACGTAGCTATTACCCTCGAAAACTAAAACTTTTGAAATAGGAAAAGAGCCTTTAATCACATTCTTTACCATGTGCAATCATAAAATAGTTTAATATCTTCATTTTTTCAACATACGTAGCTATTACCCTCGAAAACTAAAACTTTTGACATAGGAAAAGAGCCTTTAATCACATTCTTTACCATTTGCAATCATAAAATAGTCTAATATCTTCATTTTTTCAACATACGTAGCTATTACCCTCGAAAACTAAAACTTTTGAAATAGGAAAAGAGCCTTTAATCACATTCTTTACCATGTGCAATCATAAAATAGTCTAATATCTTCATTTTTTCAACATACGTAGCTATTACCCTCGAAAACTAAAACTTTTGAAATAGGAAAAGAGCCTTTAATCACATTCTTTACCATGTGCAATCATAAAATAGTCTAATATCTTCATTTTTTCACAGACATAGCTATTACCCTCGAAAACTAAAACTTTTGAAATAGGAAAAGAGCCTTTAATCACATTCTTTACCATGTGCAATCATAAAATAGTCTAATATCTTCATTTTTTCAACATACGTAGCTATTACCCTCGAAAACTAAAACTTTTGAAATAGGAAAAGAGCCTTTAATCACATTCTTTACCATATGCAATCATAAAATAGTCTAATATCTTCATTTTTTCAACATACGTAGCTATTACCCTCAAAACTAAAACTTTTGACATAGGAAAAGAGCCTTTAATCACATTCTTTACCATTTGCAATCATAAAATAGTCTAATATCTTCATTTTTTCAACATACGTAGCTATTACCCTCGAAAACTAAAACTTTTGAAATAGGAAAAGAGCCTTTAATCACATTCTTTACCATGTGCAATCATAAAATAGTTTAATATCTTCATTTTTTCAACATAGGTAGCTATTACCCTCGAAAACTAAAACTTTTGACATAGGAAAAGAGCCTTTAATCACATTCTTTACCATTTGCAATCATAAAATAGTCTAATATCTTCATTTTTTCAACATTTGTAGCTATTACCCTCGAAAACTAAAACTTTTGAAATAGGAAAAGAGCCTTTAATCACATTCTTTACCATGTGCAATCATAAAATTGTCTAATATCTTCATTTTTCAACATACGTAGCTATTACCCTCGAAAACTAAAACTTTTGAAATAGGAAAAGAGCCTTTAATCACATTCTTTACCATGTGCAATCATAAAATAGTCTAATATCTTCATTTTTTCCAACAGACGTAGCTATTACCCTCGAAAACTAAAACTTTTGAATAGGAAAAGAGCCTTTAATCACATTCTTTACCATGTGCAATCATAAAATAGTCTAATATCTTCATTTTTTCAACATACGTAGCTATTACCCTCGAAAACTAAAACTTTTGAAATAGGAAAAGAGCCTTTAATCACATTCTTTACCATATGCAATCATAAAATAGTCTAATATCTTCATTTTTTCAACATACGTAGCTATTACCCTCAAAAACTAAAACTTTTGACATAGGAAAAGAGCCTTTAATCACATTCTTTACCATTTGCAATCATAAAATAGTCTAATATCTTCATTTTTTCAACATACGTAGCTATTACCCTCGAAAACTAAAACTTTTGAAATAGGAAAAGAGCCTTTAATCACATTCTTTACCATGTGCAATCATAAAATAGTCTAATATCTTCATTTTTTCAACATACGTAGCTATTACCCTCGAAAACTAAAACTTTTGAAATAGGAAAAGAGCCTTTAATCACATTCTTTACCATTTGCAATCATAAAATAGTCTAATATCTTCATTTTTTCAACATACGTAGCTATTACCCTCGAAAACTAAAACTTTTGAAATAGGAAAAGAGCCTTTAATCACATTCTTTACCATTTGCAATCATAAATAGTCTAATATCTTCATTTTTTCAATATACGTAGCTATTACCCTCGAAAACTAAAACTTTTGAAATAGGAAAAGACCCTTTAATCACATTCTTTACCATGTGCAATCATAAAATAGTCAATATCTTCATTTTTTCCACATACATAGCTATTACCCTTGAAAACTAAAACTTTTGAATAGGAAAAGAGCCTTTAATCACATTCTTTACCATGTGCAATCATAAAATAGTCTAATATCTTCATTTTTTCAACATACGTAGCTATTACCCTCGAAAACTAAAACTTTTGACATAGGAAAAGAGCCTTTAATCACATTCTTTACCATTTGCAATCATAAAATAGTTTAATATCTTCATTTTTTCAACATACGTAGCTATTACCCTCGAAAACTAAAACTTTTGACATAGGAAAAGAGCCTTTAATCACATTCTTTACCATTACAATCATAAAATAGTCTAATATCTTCATTTTTTCAACATACGTAGCTATTACCTCGAAAACTAAAACTTTTGAAATAGGAAAAGAGCCTTTATCACATTCTTTACCATGTGCAATCATAAAATTGTCTAATATCTTCATTTTTTCCACAGACAAAGCTATTACCCTCCAAAAACTAAAACTTTTGACATAGGAAAAGAGCCTTTAATCACATTCTTTACCATGTGCAATCATAAAATTGTCTAATATCTTCATTTTTTCAACATACGTAGCTATTACCCTCGAAAACTAAAACTTTTGACATAGGAAAAGAGCCTTTAATCACATTCTTTACCATTTGCAATCATAAAATAGTCTAATATCTTCATTTTTTCAACATACGTAGCTATTACCCTCGAAAACTAAAACTTTTGAAATAGGAAAAGAGCCTTTAATCACATTCTTTACCATTTGCAATCATAAAATAGTCTAATATCTTCATTTTTTCAACATACGTAGCTATTACCCTCAAAACTAAAACTTTTGAAATAGGAAAAGAGCCTTTAATCACATTCTTTACCATGTGCAATCATAAAATAGTCTAATATCTTCATTTTTTAAACATACGTAGCTATTACCCTCGAAAACTAAAACTTTTGAAATAGGAAAAGAGCCTTTAATCACATTCTTTACCATGTGCAATCATAAAATAGTTTAATATCTTCATTTTTTCAACATAGGTAGCTATTACCCTCGAAAACTAAAACTTTTGACATAGGAAAAGAGCCTTTAATCACATTCTTTACCATTTGCAATCATAAAATAGTCTAATATCTTCATTTTTTCAACATTTGTAGCTATTACCCTCGAAAACTAAAACTTTTGAAATAGGAAAAGACCCTTTAATCACATTCTTTACCATGTGCAATCATAAAATTGTCTAATATCTTCATTTTTCAACATACGTAGCTATTACCCTCGAAAACTAAAACTTTTGAAATAGGAAAAGAGCCTTTAATCACATTCTTTACCATGTGCAATCATAAAATAGTCTAATATCTTCATTTTTTCCACAGACATAGCTATTACCCTCGAAAACTAAAACTTTTGAAATAGGAAAAGAGCCTTTAATCACATTCTTTACCATGTGCAATCATAAAATAGTCTAATATCTTCATTTTTTCAACATACGTAGCTATTACCCTCGAAAACTAAAACTTTTGAAATAGGAAAAGAGCCTTTAATCACATTCTTTACCATATGCAATCATAAAATAGTCTAATATCTTCATTTTTTCAACATACGTAGCTATTACCCTCAAAACTAAAACTTTTGACATAGGAAAAGAGCCTTTAATCACATTCTTTACCATTTGCAATCATAAAATAGTCTAATATCTTCATTTTTTCAACATACGTAGCTATTACCCTCGAAAACTAAAACTTTTGAAATAGGAAAAGAGCCTTTAATCACATTCTTTACCATGTGCAATCATAAAATAGTCTAATATCTTCATTTTTTCAACATACGTAGCTATTACCCTCGAAAACTAAAACTTTTGAAATAGGAAAAGAGCCTTTAATCACATTCTTTACCATTTGCAATCATAAAATAGTCTAATATCTTCATTTTTTCAACATACGTAGCTATTACCCTCGAAAACTAAAACGTTTGAAATAGGAAAAGAGCCTTTAATCACATTCTTTACCATTTGCAATCATAAATAGTCTAATATCTTCATTTTTTCAACATACGTAGCTATTACCCTCGAAAACTAAAACTTTTGAAATAGGAAAAGAGCCTTTAATCACATTCTTTACCATGTGCAATCATAAAATAGTCTAATATCTTCATTTTTTCCACAGACATAGCTATTACCCTCGAAAACTAAAACTTTTGAATAGGAAAAGAGCCTTTAATCACATTCTTTACCATGTGCAATCATAAAATAGTCTAATATCTTCATTTTTTCAACATACGTAGCTATTACCCTCGAAAACTAAAACTTTTGACATAGGAAAAGAGCCTTTAATCACATTCTTTACCATTTGCAATCATAAAATAGTTAATATCTTCATTTTTTCAACATACGTAGCTATTACCCTCGAAAACTAAAACTTTTGACATAGGAAAAGAGCCTTTAATCACATTCTTTACCATTTACAATCATAAAATAGTCTAATATCTTCATTTTTTCAACATACGTAGCTATTACCTCAAAACTAAAACTTTTGACATAGGAAAAGAGCCTTTAATCACATTCTTTACCATGTGCAATCATAAAATTGTCTAATATCTTCATTTTTTCCACAGACAGCTATTACCCTCCAAAACTAAAACTTTTGACATAGGAAAAGAGCCTTTAATCACATTCTTTACCATGTGCAATCATAAAATAGTCTAATATCTTCATTTTTTCAACATACGTAGCTATTACCCTCGAAAACTAAAACTTTTGACATAGGAAAAGAGCCTTTAATCACATTCTTTACCATTTGCAATCATAAAATAGTCTAATATCTTCATTTTTTCAACATACGTAGCTATTACCCTCGAAAACTAAAACTTTTGAAATAGGAAAAGAGCCTTTAATCACATTCTTTACCATATGCAATCATAAAATAGTCTAATATCTTCATTTTTTCAATACGTAGCTATTACCCTTAAAAACTAAAACTTTTGAAATAGGAAAAGAGCCTTTAATCACATTCTTTACCATTTGCAATCATAAAATAGTCTAATATCTTCATTTTTTCAACATACGTAGCTATTACCCTCGAAAACTAAAACTTTTGAAAAAGGAAAAGAGCCTTTAATCACATTCTTTACCATGTGCAATCATAAAATTGTCTAATATCTTCATTTTTTCAACATACGTAGCTATTACCCTCGAAAACTAAAACTTTTGAAATAGGAAAAGAGCCTTTAATCACATTCTTTACCATTTGCAATCATAAAATAGTCTAATATCTTCATTTTTTCAACATACGTAGCTATTACCCTCGAAAACTAAAACTTTTGAAATAGGAAAAGAGCCTTTAATCACATTCTTTACCATGTGCAATCATAAAATAGTCTAATATCTTCATTTTTTCCACAGACCTAGCTATTACCCTCGAAAACTAAAACTTTTGAAATAGGAAAAGAGCCTTTAATCACATTCTTTACCATTTGCAATCATAAAATAGTCTAATATCTTCATTTTTTCAACATACGTAGCTATTACCCTCGAAAACTAAAACTTTTGAAATGGAAAAGAGCCTTTAATCACATTCTTTACCATGTGCAATCATAAAATAGTCTAATATCTTCATTTTTCAACATACGTAGCTATTACCCTCGAAAACTAAAACTTTTGAAATAGGAAAAGAGCCTTTAATCACATTCTTTACCATGTGCAATCATAAAATAGTCTAATATCTTCATTTTTTCAACATACGTAGCTATTACCCTCGAAAACTAAAACTTTTGAAATAGGAAAAGAGCCTTTAATCACATTCTTTACCATGTGCAATCATAAAATAGTCTAATATCTTCATTTTTCAACATACGTAGCTATTACCCTCGAAAACTAAAACTTTTGAAATAGGAAAAGAGCCTTTAATCACATTCTTTACCATGTGCAATCATAAAATAGTCTAATATCTTCATTTTTTCCACAGACATAGCTATTACCCTCGAAAACTAAAACTTTTGAATAGGAAAAGAGCCTTTAATCACATTCTTTACCATTGCAATCATAAAATAGTCTAATATCTTCATTTTTTCAACATACGTAGCTATTACCCTCGAAAACTAAAACTTTTGAAATTGGAAAAGAGCCTTTAATCACATTCTTTACCATGTACAATCATAAAATAGTCTAATATCTTCATTTTTTCAACATACGTAGCTATTACCCTCGAAAACTAAAACTTTTGACATAGGAAAAGAGCCTTTAATCACATTCTTTACCATTTGCAATCATAAAATAGTCTAATATCTTCATTTTTTCAACATTCGTAGCTATTACCCTCGAAAACTAAAACTTTTGAATAGGAAAAGAGCCTTTAATCACATTCTTTACCATTTGCAATCATAAAATAGTCTATTATCTTCATTTTTTCAACATACGTAGCTATTACCCTCGAAAACTAAAACTTTTGACATAGGAAAAGAGCCTTTAATCACATTCTTTACCATGTGCAATCATAAAATAGTCTAATATCTTCATTTTTTCAACATACGTAGCTATTACCCTCGAAAACTAAAACTTTTGAAATAGGAAAAGAGCCTTTAATCACATTCTTTACCATGTGCAATCATAAAATAGTCTAATATCTTCATTTTTTCCAACATACAGCTATTACCCTCGAAAACTAAACTTTTGAAATAGGAAAAGAGCCTTTAATCACATTCTTTACCATTTGCAATCATAAAATAGTCTAATATCTTCATTTTTTCGACATACGTAGCTATTACCCTCGAAAACTAAAACTTTTGACATAGGAAAAGAGCCTTTAATCACATTCTTTACCATTTGCAATCATAAAATAGTCTAATATCTTCATTTTTTCAACATACGTAGCTATTACCCTCGAAAACTAAAACTTTTGAAATAGGAAAAGAGCCTTTAATCACATTCTTTACCATATGCAATCATAAAATAGTCTAATATCTTCATTTTTTCAACATACGTAGCTATTACCCTCGAAAACTAAAACTTTTGAAATAGGAAAAGAGCCTTTAATCACATTCTTTACCATGTGCAATCATAAAATTGTCTAATATCTTCATTTTTTCAACATCCGTAGCTATTACCCTCGAAAACTAAAACTTTTGAAATAGGAAAAGAGCCTTTAATCACATTCTTTACCATGTGCAATCATAAAATTGTCTAATATCTTCATTTTTTCAACATACGTAGCTATTACCCTCGAAAACTAAAACTTTTGAAATAGGAAAAGAGCCTTTAATCACATTCTTTACCATGTGCAATCATAAAATAGTCTAATATCTTCATTTTTTCCACAGACATAGCTATTACCCTCGAAAACTAAAACTTTTGAAATAGGAAAGGAGCCTTTAATCACATTCTTTAGCATATGCAATCATAAAATAGTCTAATATCTTCATTTTTTCAACATACGTAGCTATTACCCTCGAAAACTAAAACTTTTGAAATTGGAAAAGAGCCTTTGATCACATTCTTTACCATGTACAATCATAAAATAGTATAATATCTTTATTTTTTCAACATACGTAGCTATTACCCTCGAAAACTAAAACTTTTGACATAGGAAAAGAGCCTTTATTCACATTCTTTACCATTTGCAATCATAAAATAGTTTAATATCTTCATTTTTTCAACATTCGTAGCTATTACCCTCGAAAACTAAAACTTTTGACATAGGAAAAGAGCCTTTAATCACATTCTTTACCATTTGCAATCATAAAATAGTCTAATATCTTCATTTTTTCAACATACGTAGCTATTACCCTCGAAAACTAAAACTTTTGACATAGGAAAAGAGCCTTTAATCACATTCTTTACCATGTGCAATCATAAAATAGTCTAATATCTTCATTTTTTCAACATACGTAGCTATTACCCTCGAAAACTAAAACTTTTGAAATAGGAAAAGAGCCTTTAATCACATTCTTTACCATGTGCAATCATAAAATTGTCTAGTATCTTCATTTTTTCCACAGACAAAGCTCTTACCCTCGAAAACTACAACTTTTGAAATAGGAAAAGAGCTTTAATCACATTCTTTACCATTTGCAATCATAAAATATTCTAATATCTTCATTTTTTCGACATACGTAGCTATTACCCTCGAAAACTAAAACTTTTGACATAGGAAAAGAGCCTTTAATCACATTCTTTACCATTTGCAATCATAAAATAGTCTAATATCTTCATTTTTCAACATACGTAGCTATTACCCTCGAAAACTAAAACTTTTGAAATAGGAAAAGAGCCTTTAATCACATTCTTTACCATATGCAATCATAAAATAGTCTAATATCTTCATTTTTTCAACATATGTAGGTATTACCCTCGAAAACTAAAACTTTTGACATAGGACAAGAGCCTTTAATCACATTCTTTACCATGTGCAATCATAAAATTGTCTAATATCTTCATTTTTTCAACATCCGTAGCTATTACCCTCGAAAACTAAAACTTTTGAAATAGGAAAAGAGCCTTTAATCACACTCTTTACCATGTGCAATCATAAAATAGTCTAATATCTTCATTTTTTCCACAGAAATAGCTATTACCCTCGAAAACTAAAACTTTTGAAATAGGAAAAGAGCCTTTAATCACATTCTTTACCATGTGCAATCATAAAATAGTCTAATATCTTCATTTTTTAAACATACGTAGCTATTACCCTCGAAAACTAAAACTTTTGAAATAGGAAAAGAGCCTTTAATCACATTCTTTACCATGCGCAATCATAAAATAGTCTAATATCTTCATTTTTTCAACATACGTAGCTATTACCCTCGAAAACTAAAACTTTTGACATAGGAAAAGAGCCTTTAATCACATTCTTTACCATTTGCAATCATAAAATAGTCTAATATCTTCATTTTTTCAACATTTGTAGCTATTACCCTCGAAAACTAAAACTTTTGAAATAGGAAAAGACCTTTAATCACATTCTTTACCATGTGCAATCATAAAATTGTCTAATATCTTCATTTTTTCAACAAACGTAGCTATTACCCTCGAAAACTAAAACTTTTGAAATAGGAAAAGAGCCTTTAATCACATTTTTTACCATGTGCAATCATAAAATAGTCTAATATCTTCATTTTTCCACAGACATAGCTATTACCCTCGAAAACTAAAACTTTTGAAATAGGAAAAGAGCCTTTAATCACATTCTTTACCATGTGCAATCATAAAATAGTCTAATATCTTCATTTTTTCAACATACGTAGCTATTACCCTCGAAAACTAAAACTTTTGAAATAGGAAAAGAGCCTTTAATCACATTCTTTACCATATGCAATCATAAAATAGTCTAATATCTTCATTTTTTCAACATACGTAGCTATTACCCTCGAAAACTAAAACTTTTGACATAGGAAAAGAGCCTTTAATCACATTCTTTACCATTTGCAATCATAAAATAGTCTAATATCTTCATTTTTTCAACATACGTAGCTATTACCCTCGAAAACTAAAACTTTTGACATAGGAAAAGAGCCTTTAATCACATTCTTTACCATGTGCAATCATAAAATTGTCTAAAATCTCATTTTTTCCACAGACAAAGCTCTTACCCCGAAAACTAAAACTTTTGACATAGGAAAAGAGCCTTTAATCACATTCTTTACCACGTGCAATCATAAAATAGTCTAATATCTTCATTTTTTCAACATACGTAGCTATTACCCTCGAAAACTAAAACTTTTGACATAGGAAAAGAGCCTTTAATCACATTCTTTACCATTTGCAATCATAAAATAGTCTAATATCTTCATTTTTTCAACATACGTAGCTATTACCCTCGAAAACTAAAACTTTTGAAATAGGAAAAGAGCCTTTAATCACATTCTTTACCATGTGCAATCATAAAATAGTCTAATATCTTCATTTTTTCAATATACGTAGCTATTACCCTTGAAAACTAAAACTTTTGAAATAGGAAAAGAGCCTTTAATCACATTCTTTACCATTTGCAATCATAAAATAGTCTAATATCTTCATTTTTTCAACATACGTAGCTATTACCCTCAAAACTAAAACTTTTGAAATAGGAAAAGAGCCTTTAATCACATTCTTTACCATATGCAATCATAAAATAGTCTAATATCTTCATTTTTTAACATACGTAGCTATTACCCTCGAAAACTAAAACTTTTGAAATAGGAAAAGAGCCTTTAATCACATTCTTTACCATGTGCAATCATAAAATAGTCTAATATCTTCATTTTTTCAACATTTGTAGCTATTACCCTCGAAAACTAAAACTTTTGAAATAGGAAATGAGCCTTTAATCACATTCTTTACCATGTGCAATCATAAAATTGTCTAATATCTTCATTTTTCAACATACGTAGCTATTACCCTCGAAAACTAAAATTTTGAAATAGGAAAAGAGCCTTTAATCACATTCTTTACCATGTACAATCATAAAATACTCTAATATCTTCATTTTTTCCACAGACATAGCTATTACCCTCGTACAGACATAGCTATTACCCTTGAAAACTAAAACTTTTGAAATAGGAAAAGAGCCTTTAATCACATTCTTTACCATGTGCAATCATAAAATAGTCTAATATCTTCATTTTTTCCACAGACATAGCTATTACCCTTGAAAACTAAAACTTTTGAAATAGGAAAAGAGCCTTTAATCACATTCTTTACCATGTGCAATCATAAAATAGTCTAATATCTTCATTTTTTCAACATACGTAGCTATTACCTCGAAAACTAAAACTTTTGAAATAGGAAAAGAGCCTTTAATCACATTCTTTACCATTTACAATCATAAAATAGTCTAATATCTTCATTTTTCAACATACGTAGCTATTACCCTCGAAAACTAAAACTTTTGACATAGGAAAAGAGCCTTTAATCACATTCTTTACCATTTGCAATCATAAAATAGTCTAATATCTTCATTTTTTCAACATACATAGCTATTACCTCAAAAACTAAAACTTTTGACATAGGAAAAGAGCCTTTTAATCACATTCTTTACCATGTGCAATCATAAAATTGTCTAATATCTTCATTTTTTCCACAGACAGCTATTACCCCCAAAAACTAAAACTTTTGACATAGGAAAAGAGCCTTTAATCACATTCTTTACCATGTGCAATCATAAAATTGTCTAATATCTTCATTTTTTCAACATACGTAGCTATTACCCTCGAAACTAAAACTTTTGACATAGGAAAAGAGCCTTTAATCACATTCTTTACCATTTGCAATCATAAAATAGTCTAATATCTTCATTTTTTCAACATAGTAGCTATTACCCTCGAAAACTAAAACTTTTGAAATAGGAAAAGAGCCTTTAATCACATTCTTTACCATGTGCAATCATAAAATAGTCTAATATCTTCATTTTTTCAACATCGTAGCTATTACCCTCGAAAACTAAAACTTTTGAAATAGGAAAAGAGCCTTTAATCACATTCTTTACCATGTGCAATCATAAAATAGTCTATATCTTCATTTTTTCCACAGAAATAGCTATTACCCTCGAAAACTAAAACTTTTGAAATAGGAAAAGAGCCTTTAATCACATTCTTTACCATGTGCAATCATAAAATAGTCTAATATCTTCATTTTTTCAACATACGTAGCTATTACCCTCGAAAACTAAAACTTTTGAAATAGGAAAAGAGCCTTTAATCACATTCTTTACCATGTGCAATCATAAAATAGTCTAATATCTTCATTTTTTCAACATACGTAGCTATTACCCTCGAAAACTAAAACTTTTGACATAGGAAAAGAGCCTTTAATCACATTCTTTACCATTTGCAATCATAAAATAGTCTAATATCTTCATTTTTTCAACATACGTAGCTATTACCCTCGAAAACTAAAACTTTTGAAATAGGAAAAGAGCCTTTAATCACATTCTTTACCATGTGCAATCATAAAATTGTCTAATATCTTCATTTTTTCAACAACGTAGCTATTACCCTCGAAAACTAAAACTTTTGAAATAGGAAAAGAGCCTTTAATCACATTCTTTACCATGTGCAATCATAAAATAGTCTAATATCTTCATTTATTTCAACATACGTAGCTATTACCCTCGAAAACTAAAACTTTTGAAATAGGAAAAGAGCCTTTAATCACATTCTTTACCATGTGCAATCATAAAATAGTCTAATATCTTCATTTTTTCAACGTATGTAGCTATTACCCTCGAAAACTAAAACTTTTGAAATAGGAAAAGAGCCTTTAATCACATTCTTTACCATATGCAATCATAAAATAGTCTAATATCTTCATTTTTTCAACATACGTAGCTATTACCCTCGAAAACTAAAACTTTTGAAATAGGAAAAGAGCCTTTAATCACATTCTTTACCATGTTGCAATCATAAAATAGTCTAATATCTTCATTTTTTCAACATACGTAGCTATTACCCTCGAAAACTAAAACTTTTGACAAGGAAAAGAGCCTTTAATCACATTCTTTACCATGTGCAATCATAAAATTGTCTAATATCTTCATTTTTTCCACAGACAAAGCTATTACCCTCGAAAACTAAAACTTTTGACATAAGGAAAAGAGCCTTTAATCACATTCTTTACCATGCAATCATAAAATAGTCTAATATCTTCATTTTTTCAACATACGTAGCTATTACCATCGAAAACTAAAACTTTTGACATAGGAAAAGAGCCTTTAATCACATTCTTTACCATGTGCAATCATAAAATAGTCTAATATCTTCATTTTTTCAACATACGTAGCTATTACCCTCGAAAACTAAAACTTTTGAAATAGGAAAAGAGCCTTTAATCACATTCTTTACCATGTGCAATCATAAAATAGTCTAATATCTTCATTTTTTCAATATACGTAGCTATTACCCTCGAAAACTAAAACTTTTGAAATAGGAAAAGAGCCTTTAATCACATTCTTTACCATTTGCAATCATAAAATAGTCTAATATCTTCATTTTTTCAACATACGTAGCTATTACCCTCGAAAACTAAAACTTTTGAAATAGGAAAAGAGCCTTTAATCACATTCTTTACCATGTGCAATCATAAAATAGTCTAATATCTTCATTTTTTAACATACGTAGCTATTACCCTCGAAAACTAAAACTTTTGAAATAGGAAAAGAGCCTTTAATCACATTCTTTACCATGTGCAATCATAAAATAGTCTAATATCTTCATTTTTTCAACATTTGTAGCTATTACCCTCGAAAACTAAAACTTTTGAAATAGGAAAAGAGCCTTTAATCACATTCTTTACCATGTGCAATCATAAAATTGTCTAATATCTTCATTTTTTCAACATACGTAGCTATTACCTCGAAAACTAAAACTTTTGAAATAGGAAAAGAGCCTTTAATCACATTCTTTACCATGTGCAATCATAAAATACTCTAATATCTTCATTTTTTCCACAGACATAGCTATTACCCTCGTACAGACATAGCTATTACCCTTGAAAACTAAAACTTTTGAAATAGGAAAAGAGCCTTTAATCACATTCTTTACCATGTGCAATCATAAAATAGTCTAATATCTTCATTTTTTCCACAGACATAGCTATTACCCTCGAAAACTAAAACTTTTGAAATAGGAAAAGAGCCTTTAATCACATTCTTTACCATGTGCAATCATAAAATAGTCTAATATCTTCATTTTTTCAACATACGTAGCTATTACCCTCGAAAACTAAAACTTTTGAAATAGGAAAAGAGCCTTTAATCACATTCTTTACCATTTACAATCATAAAATAGTCTAATATCTTCATTTTTCAACATACGTAGCTATTACCCTCGAAAACTAAAACTTTTGACATAGGAAAAGAGCCTTTAATCACATTCTTTACCATTTGCAATCATAAAATAGTGTAATATCTTCATTTTTTCAACATACATAGCTATTACCTCAAAAACTAAAACTTTTGACATAGGAAAAGAGCCTTTAATCACATTCTTTACCATGTGCAATCATAAAATTGTCTAATATCTTCATTTTTTTCCACAGACAAAGCTCTTACCCTCGAAAACTAAAACTTTTGACATAGGAAAAGAGCCTTTAATCACATTCTTTCCATGTGCAATCATAAAATAGTCTAATATCTTCATTTTTTCAACATACGTAGCTATTACCCTCGAAAACTAAAACTTTTGAATAGGAAAAGAGCCTTTAATCACATTCTTTACCATTTGCAATCATAAAATAGTCTAATATCTTCATTTTTTCAACATAGTAGCTATTACCCTCGAAAACTAAAACTTTTGAAATAGGAAAAGAGCCTTTAATCACATTCTTTACCATATGCAATTATAAAATAGTCTAATATCTTCATTTTTTCATATACGTAGCTATTACCCTTAAAACTAAAACTTTTGAAATAGGAAAAGAGCCTTTAATCACATTCTTTACCATTTGCAATCATAAAATAATCTATTATCTTCATTTTTTCAACATACGTAGCTATTACCCTCGAAAACTAAAACTTTTGAAAAAGGAAAAGAGCCTTTAAATCACATTCTTTACCATGTGCAATCATAAAATTGTCTAATATCTTCATTTTTTCAACATACGTAGCTATTACCCTCGAAAACTAAAACTTTTGAAATAGGAAAAGAGCCTTTAATCACATTCTTTACCATTTGCAATCATAAAATAGTCTAATATCTTCATTTTTTCAACATACGTAGCTATTACCCTCGAAAACTAAAACTTTTGAAATAGGAAAAGAGCCTTTAATCACATTCTTTACCATGTGCAATCATAAAATAGTCTAATATCTTCATTTTTTCACATACGTAGCTATTACCCTCGAAAACTAAAACTTTTGAAATAGGAAAAGAGCCTTTAATCACATTCTTTACCATTTGCAATCATAAAATAGTCTAATATCTTCATTTTTTCAACATACGTAGCTATTACCCTCGAAAACTAAAACTTTTGAAATAGGAAAAGAGCTTTTAATCACATTCTTTACCATGTGCAATCATAAAATAGTCTAATATCTTCATTATTTCAACATACGTAGCTATTACCCTCGAAAACTAAAACTTTTGAAATAGGAAAAGAGCCTTTAATCACATTCTTTACCATGTGCAATCATAAAATAGTCTAATATCTTCATTTTTTCAACATACGTAGCTATTACCCTCGAAAACTAAAACTTTTGAAATAGGAAAAGAGCCTTTAATCACATTCTTTACCATGTGCAATCATAAAATAGTCTAATATCTTCATTTTTCAACATACGTAGCTATTACCCTCGAAAACTAAAACTTTTGAAATAGGAAAAGAGCCTTTAATCACATTCTTTACCATGTGCAATCATAAAATAGTCTAATATCTTCATTTTTTCCACTGACATAGTTATTACCCTCGAAAACTAAAACTTTTGAAATAGGAAAAGAGCCTTTAATCACATTCTTTAGCATGTGCAATCATAAAATAGTCTAATATCTTCATTTTTTCAACATACGTAGCTATTACCCTCGAAAACTAAAACTTTTGAAATAGGAAAAGAGCCTTTAATCACATTCTTTACCATGTGCAATCATAAAATAGTCTAATATCTTCATTTTTTCAACATACGTAGCTATTACCCTCGAAAACTAAAACTTTTGACATAGGAAAAGAGCCTTTAATCACATTCTTTACCATTTGCAATCATAAAATAGTTTAATATCTTCATTTTTTCAACATACGTAGCTATTACCCTCGAAAACTAAAACTTTTGACATAGGAAAAGAGCCTTTAATCACATTCTTTACCATGTGCAATCATAAAATAGTCTAATATCTTCATTTTTTCAACATACGTAGCTATTACCCTCGAAAACTAAAACTTTTGAAATAGGAAAAGAGCCTTTAATCACATTCTTTACCATGTGCAATCATAAAATTGTCTAATATCTTCATTTTTTCCACAGACAAAGCTCTTACCCTCGAAAACTAAACATTTTTAAATAGGATTTTCATTTTTTCGACATACGTAGCTATTACCCTCGAAAACTAAAACTTTTGACATAGGAAAAGAGCCTTTAATCACATTCTTTACCATTTGCAATCATAAAATAGTCTAATATCTTCATTTTTCAACATACGTAGCTATTACCCTCGAAAACTAAAACTTTTGAAATAGGAAAAGAGCCTTTAATCACATTCTTTACCATATGCAATCATAAAATAGTCTAATATCTTCATTTTTTCAACATATGTAGCTATTACCCTCGAAAACTAAAACTTTTGAAATAGGAAAAGAGCCTTTAATCACATTCTTTACCATGTGCAATCATAAGATTGTCTAATATCTTCATTTTTTCAACATACGTAGCTATTACCCTCGAAAACTAAAACTTTTGAAATAGGAAAAGAGCCTTTAATCACATTCTTTACCATGTGCAATCATAAAATAGTCTTATATCTTCATTTTTTCCACAGACATAGCTATTACCCTCGAAAACTAAAACTTTTGAAATAGGAAAAGAGCCTTTAATCACATTCTTTACCATGTGCAATCATAAAATAGTCTAATATCTTCATTTTTAAACATACGTAGCTATTACCCTCGAAAACTAAAACTTTTGAAATAGGAAAAGAGCCTTTAATCCCATTCTTTACCATGCGCAATCATAAAATAGTCTAATATCTTCATTTTTTCAACATACGTAGCTATTACCCTCGAAAACTAAAACTTTTGACATAGGAAAAGAGCCTTTAATCA
>NW_027065388.1:0-22166 GCF_032884065.1 Artemia franciscana
GGTCGTAATTTGTGTCCCGGTGCTTTGTTGATGGTGATTGCTAATCGATCATTCCCTGTGTCCCGGTCGCTTTCTCTTTGAGTGTCCCGGTCGTCATTTATATTCCCTATTTGCCGGTGTCCCGGTCGTCGTTTGTGTCCCTATGTCCCGATCTGTAACTTCGTCAGTCAAAAACTTGACGTCAGTCAAAACACAAACATGACGTCACCCGACAGACCCACACACACACAGACAACTTATTTTTATATATATAGATAGGATTATTCGTACAATATAGAATTATTTTGTAGGAGAACAGCTCCAGTGCCTGACTTCTTTGGATCTGCGAGTTTGATTGCAACCAGACCTTTTTTCATTATAGCCTGGGACAAATTTTGAAATTCAAAAAAGAAATTACAAAAAAAAATTATGTCAAATTCAAAGATTTCTTAATAACAACAACAATCTTGATCTAGGAACTGGAGGTCCACTTTTCTAAGGTCCAATTTTCCTGAAAATATAGAAAAGGAGTTTAACTTTGTTCTAAGAATGTGAATAGATTTTTCTATGTTCTTTACGTCTGATGTTACACAATCCCGTAAGAGTTTACTTTTGTGCAAGGATAGTTTTGTTTCTTTTTTATAGTAATTAGTTTCAGAAAATATTCCAAGAAATTACAAAATTTCAGAAAAACTTTTCACCTTTTATTCAGTTCCTATTCCTGGAATATTTTGAGCTTCCATTTTCAGTATTCCCAAAATATAGACTATTGAACATGCTAAGAAAAAGAAGGAACTGCAAAAGTAGTAGTGCCCTGCAACACATTTCGAACGTGAAAGTTTTGGAGTAGACAATATCTAGTATTTCCCAGTTTTCGTAACGTATATTTTTGTTTTCATGAATAATGTATGCTCATTATATTTGTTTGGAAATAATGGCAACAAATTTAGCCTAACTCTGCATCCCCCCCCCTTGATAAAATTTCTCACGTGAAAACAAAGATAGGTGAAAGAACTATATAAACCAACGTTTTCTGCGATTAAAAGCAAACTAAATGCGTGTAGGCAGAGTTATAATTTTGCCATATTTGTGCTGCGACAGCAACACTTTGGTTTTGTCGTGTTTTTCCCCCCTAGCACCCCAATTTCAGCTTATTCCTAGAAAGTGGCAAGGATCTAATCTCTGCGATTTTTACGAAAAGTGTGGACCTTAGGTCAGATTGATGAATATGACTTTGCATTTGGAAAGCTTCGTAGAACTCTTACCTGGGGCCAAAAAGGATGGTTTTTGCTTGTGTTTCTACCCATTTCTGTTCGTGATTTCAGCTGAGTTTATCATTCGATTTTTCGCACTGGGGATTGTGGTAAACAAATGGTATCAGATGTGGCTGTTAAACTTTAAATTTTCTCTCATTATTAAAGAAATTAGAGCCTATCCTTTGCTCTCTTCTAAGAAACGACGTTAGAAACATGGCCTACGGTAAAAAAGTCAACTTTTGAATTGAGACTGATAAATTTGTTTTTTTTTTCGACGGCAATCGATAGCTCTTGATGAGCTGATCAATGTATTTGTCAACCTTTTTTGGTAGAAAAATTCCTTCATGAGATATACCAGATTGAAAGCTTAAGGGGTTGACAACTTCAATAATAAGGCACGCACTGAAACCAAAAATAAGCCGATACAGAAATGGCATAAACTTCAAAAGTTCTCTCATTGTTAAAGAAATTTCTTTGCTCCTTTCTAATTGATGACGTCTTAAACTTGGCCTGCGGCAAAAAAGTCAACTTTTGAACTAAGACAGATAGATTTTTTTTTTCGATGGCAGTCCATATGTTTTGATGAGCTGATCAAAGTATATGTCATCTATTTTTTCGTAGAAAAATTCCTTCATAAGATATAGCAGTTTGAAAGTTTAAAGTGGTTGACAACTTCAGTAGTAAGGTATACACTGAAACCAGAAATAGGCTGATATCAATTGTGGCATATATAAGAGAGTCTTAAGCAACAGTCGGCTGTTAGCTCATAATAATCTTCGGCAATGAGGGGTTAGCAACTTTTCCTAGTTGATGTACCTATTATGTGTTTCCGGTGTATTTGATAGTAAGACCAATTTGGTTCCAGTGGTAAGACATGTAGGGGACTTGTAAGTGATAATCGGCTGTTAGGCTACAATCATCTTCAGCGATGAGGGGTTTGCAACTTTTGCTAGTTGCAATCTGGGGTTTGCAACTTTTGCGAGTTGGCGTACCTAGTATTTATTTTAAGATTCTTACAGATTAACATCTTATGTATTTAATCGAAGCGAAGAAACAAAACAAAAGTGTTAATATTGCAACACTTTACTCGGCGAAACCGAACAAAGGTTGGCGCAGCACCCCACGTTGCCCATGCAACGTAGATCTGGTATGATTTATAATTAACAAGCTGTTGGGGTGGCGCTTCGTGCCACCGCAACACCTAGTTGGAGGGGGCATTTCGTGCCCCCCC
Organism: Artemia franciscana; assembly: GCF_032884065.1. Taxonomy (NCBI): domain Eukaryota; kingdom Metazoa; phylum Arthropoda; class Branchiopoda; order Anostraca; family Artemiidae; genus Artemia; species Artemia franciscana. Next base: position 2,467 of record NW_027065388.1, read on the forward strand.
CCCCGCGCTTAAGTCGTTACGCGCCATTGTAGTTGTGTCCCTGTGTACCACCTATGAATATAGATAGATTTATATATGTGTTTTGAACTACGTAAAACTTGCGAATATACAACACTAGCTGTTGAAAAAACAAAACCAAAACCTTATTTCATCAGGTTTCACATCAAACAAAACCTTGTTTGAAGAAACAAAACCAAAGTGTTGCTGTCGCAACACTTTACTCGGCGTAGCCGAACAAAGGATGCCGCAGCACCCCACGTTGTCCATGCAACGTAGAACTAGTATGATTTATAATTAACTAGCTGTTGGGGTGGCGCGAAGCACCACCCCAACACATAGTTGGTGGGGGCGCTTCGCACCCCCCCAAGCCCCCCCGCGCGCGTAGGTCGTTACGCGCCATATTAGTTAAGCGCCATTGTAGTTGTGTCCCTTTGTCCCACCTGTGAATATAGATAGATATATATATATATATATATATATATATATATATATATATATATATATATATATATGTATATATATATATATATATATATATATATATATATATATATATATATATATATATATATATATATATATATATATATATATATATATATATATATATATATATATATATATATATATATATTTAATTACGTAAAACTTGCGAATATACAACATTCTTGGCTGTCCCATTGTCTGTGCATATAAATAGATTGTCATGTTCACTGACTCTTGAACATGCAACATATAATTGTTCATGGGAAAAACAATCTGTATTCAGATCTATACCTCATTATTCTAATGATTGTCCTTGAGCTTTGTTGATGGCGATTGCTAATCGCCATCGGGGGATGCAGAGTTAGGCTAAATTTGTTGCCATTATTTCCAAACAAATATAATGAGCATACATTATTCATGAAAACAAAAATATACGTTACGAAAACTAGGAAATACTAGATATTGTCTACTCCAAAACTTTCACGTTCGAAATGTGTTGCAGGGCACTACTACTTTTGCAGTTCCTTCTTTTTCTTAGCATGTTCAATAGTCTATATTTTGGGAATACTGAAAATGGAAGCTCAAAATATTCCAGGAATGGGAACTGAATAAAAGATGAAAAGTTTTTCTGAAATTTTGTAATTTCCTGGAATATTTTCTGAAACTAATTACTATAAAAAAGAAACAAAACTATCCTTGCACAAAAGTAAACTCTTACGGGATTGTATAACATCAGACGTAAGGAACATTGAATAATCTATTCACATTCTTAGAACAAAGTTAAACGCCTTTTCTATATTTTCAGGAAAATTGGACCTTAGAAAAGTGGACCTCCAGTTCCTAGATCAAGATTGTTGTTGTTATTATAAAATCTTTGAATTTGACAAGATTTTTTTTGTAATTTCTTTTTTGAATTTCAAAATTTGTCCCAGGCTATAATGAAAAAAGGTCTGGTTGCAATCAAACTCGCAGATCCAAAGAAGTCAGGCACTGGAGCTGTTCTCCTACAAAATAATTCTATATTGTACATATAATCCTATCCATATATATAAAAATAAGTTGTCTGTGTGTGTGTGGGTCTGTCGGGTGACGTCATGTTTGTGTTTTGACTGACGTCATGTTTTCGACTGACGAAGTTACAGATCGGGACATCGGGACACAAACGACGACTGGGACACCGGCACATAGGGAATATAAATGACGACCGGGACACTCAAAGAGAAAGCGACCGGGACACAGGGAATGATCGATTAGCAATCACCATCAACAAAGCACCGGGACACAAATTACGACCGGGACACAGGGAGTATAAATGACGACCAGGACATAAGTAAAAAAAAAATAAAAAAACTAAAAAAAAAAGGTAAAAACTACAAAAAAAACTAAAAAGAAAAAGAAAACTAAAAACTAATAAAAAAAACTAAGAAAGCTAAAAAACTAAAAAAAACTAAATAAGAAAAAAAAATAAAAAAAGGAAAAAAAATGAAAAATAAAAGAGAAAAACATAACTAAAAAAAATAAAAAAAAACTAAAAAAAGAAAAAAACTAAAAAAAACTAAAAAGAAAAAAGAGGAAAAATTCAAAAATTTATTTCATCATATACCATTTCAAAAACGAATGTATATACAGACCCGGACACCGGGATACAAATGACGACCGGGACACAGGGAATATAAATGACGACCGGGACATAGGGACACAACTACAACGGGGACGCCGGGGGGCGCAGGGGGATATATAAATGACGACGGGGACACAGGGAATGTTCTATTAGCAATCACCATCAACAAAGCTCAAGGGCAATCATTAGAATCATGAGGTATAAATGAAGATATTAGACTATTTTATGATTGCACATGGTAAAGAATTTGATTAAAGGCTCTTTTCCTATTTCAAAAGTTTTAGTTTTCGAGGGTAATAGCTATGTCTGTGGAAAAAATGAAGATATTAGACTATTTTATGATTGCAAATGGTAAAGAATGTGATTAAAGGCTCTTTTCCTATTTCAAAAGTTTTAGTTTTCGAGGGTAATAGCTAAGTATGTTGAAATAATGAAGATATTAGACTATTTTATGATTGCAAATGGTACAGAATGTGATTAAAGGCTCTTTTCCTATTTCAAAAGTTTTAGTTTTCGAGGGTAATAGCTATGTCTGTGGAAAAAATGAAGATATTAGACTATTTTATGATTGCACATTGTAAAAAATGTGATTAAAGACTCTTTTCCTATGTCAAAAGTTTTAGTTTTCGAGGGTAATAGCTACGTATGTTGAAAAAATGAAGATATTAGACTATTTTATGATTGCAAATGGTAAAGAATGTGATTAAAGGCTCTTTTCCTATTTCAAAAGTTTTAGTTTTCGAGGGTAATAGCTATGTCTGTGGAAAAAATGAAGATATTAGACTATTCTATGATTGCACATGGTAAAGAATGTGATTAAAGGCTCTTTTCCTATTTCAAAAGTTTTAGTTTTCGAGGGTAATAGCTACGTATGTTGAAAAAATGAAGATATTAGACAATTTTATGATTGCACATGGTAAAGAATGTGATTAAAGGCTCTTTTCCTATGTCAAAAGCTTTAGTTTTCGAGGGTAATAGCTTTGTCTGTGGAAAAAATGAAGATATTAGACAATTTTATGATTGCACATGGTAAAGAATGTGATTAAAGGCTCTTTTCCTATTTCAAAAGTTTTAGTTTTAGAGGGTAATTGCTACGTATGTTGAAAAAATGAAGATATTAGACTATTTTATGATTGCAAATGGTAAAGAATGTGAATGAAGGCTCTTTTCCTATTTCAAAAGTTTTAGTTTTCGAGGGTAATAGCTACGAATGTTGAAAAAATGAAGATATTAGACTATTTTATGATTGCACATGGTAAAGAATGTGATTAAAGACTCTTTTCCTATTTCAAAAGTTTTAGTTTTCGAGGGTAATAGCTACGTATGTTGAAAAAATGAAGATATTAGACTATATTATGATTGCAAATGGTAAGAAATGTGATTGAAGGCTCTTTTCCTATTTCAAAAGTTTTAGTTTTCGAGGGTAATAGCTACGTATGTTGAAAAAATGAAGATATTAGACTATTTTATGATTGCAAATGGTAAAGAATGTGATTAAAGGCTCTTTTCCTATTTCAAAAGTTTTAGCTTTCGAGGGTAATAGCTACGTATGTTGAAAAAATGAAGATATTAGACTATTTTATGATTGCAAATGGTAAAGAATGTGATTAAAGGCTCTTTCCCTATTTCAAAAGTTTTAGTTTTTGAGGGTAATAGCTGCGTATGTTGAAAAAATGAAGATATTAGACTATTTTATGATTGCAAATGGTAAAGAATGTGATTGAAGGCTCTTTTCCTATTTCAAAAGTTTTAGTTTTCGAGGGTAATAGCTGCGTACGTTGAAAAAATGAAGATATTAGACTATTTTATGATTGCAAATGGTAAAGAATGTGATTAAAGGCTCTTTTCCTATTTCAAAAGTTTTAGTTTTCGAGGGTAATAGCTACGTATGTTGAAAAAATGAAGATATTACACTATTTTATGATTGCAAATGGTAAAGAATGTGATTAAAGGCTCTTTTCCTCTGTCAAACGTTTTAGTTTTCGAGGGTAATAGCTACGTATGTTGAATAAATGAAGATATTAGACAATTTTATGATTGCACATGGCAAAGAATGTGATTAAAGGCTCTTTTCCTATTTCAAAAGTTTTAGTTTTCGAGGGTAATAGCTACGTATGTTGAAAAAATGAAGATATTAGACTATTTTATGATTGCAAATGGTAAAGAATGTGATTAAAGGCTCTTTTCCTATTTCAAAAGTTTTAGTTTTCGAGGGTAATAGCTATGTCTGTTGAAAAAATGAAGATATTAGACTATTTTATGATTGCACATGGTAAAGAATGTGATTAAAGGCTCTTTTCCTATTTCAACAGTTTTAGTTTTCGAGGGTAATACCTTTTTCTGTGGAAAAAATGAAGATATTAGACAATTATATGATTGCAAATGGTAAAGAATGTGATTAAAGGCTCTTTTCCTATATCAAAAGTTTTAGTTTTCGAGGGTAATAGCTACGTATGTTGAAAAAATGAAGATATTAGACTATTTTATGATTGCAAATGGTAAAGAATGTGATTAAAGGCTCTTTTCCTATTTCAAAAGTTTTAGTTTTCGAGGGTAATAGCTATGTCTGTGGAAAAAATGAAGATATTAGACTATTTTATGATTGCACATGGTAAAGAATGTGATTAAAGGCTCTTTTCCTATTTCAAAAGTTTTAGTTTTCGGGGGTAAGAGCTACGTATGTTAAAAAAATGAAGATATTAGACTATTTTATGATTGCACATGGTAAAGAATGTGATTAAAGGCTCTTTTCCTATTTCAAAAGTTTTAGTTTTCGGGGGTAAGAGCTACGTATGTTGAAAAAATGAAGATATTAGACTATTTTATGATTGCACATGGTAAAGAATGTGATTAAAGGCTCTTTTCCTATTTCAAAAGTTTTAGTTTTCGAGGGTAATAGCTATGTCTGTGGAAAAAATGAAGATATTAGACTATTTTATGATTGCAAATGGTAAAGAATGTGATTAAAGGCTCTTTTCCTATTTCAAAAGTTTTAGTTTTCGAGGGAGATAGCTACGTATGTTGAAAAAATGAAGATATTAGACAATTTTATGATTGCAAATGGTAAAGAATGTGATTAAAGGCTCTTTTCCTATTTCAAAAGTTTTAGTTTTCGAGGGTAATAGCTATGTCTGTGGAAAAAATGAAGATATTAGACTATTTTATGATTGCACATGGTAAAGAATGTGATTAAAGGCTTCTTATGTCAAAAGTTTTAGTTTTCGAGGGTAATAGCTTTGTCTGTGGAAAAAATGAAGATATTAGACAATTTTAAGACTGCACGTTGTAAAGAATGTGATTAAAGGCTCTATTCCTATTTCAAAAGTTTTAGTTTTCGAGGGTAATAGCTATGTCTGTGGAAAAAATGAAGATATTAGACTATTTTATGATTGCACATGGTAAAGAATGTGATTAAAGGCTCTTTTCCTATGTCAAAAGTTTTAGTTTTCGAGGGTAATAGCTACGTATGTTGAAAAAATGAAGATATTAGACTCTTTTATGATTGCAAATGGTAAAGAATGTGATTATAGGCTCTTTTCCTATTTCAAAAGTTTTAGTTTTCGGGGGTAATAGCTATGTCTGTGGAAAAAATGAAGATATAAGACTATTTTATGATTGCACATGGTAAAGAATGTGATTAAAGGCTCTTTTCCTATGTCAAAAGTTTTAGTTTTCGAGGGTAATAGCTACGTATGTTGAAAAAATGAAGATATTAGACTATTTTATGATTGCAAATGGTAAAGAATGTGATTAAGGGCTCTTTTCCTATTTCAAAAGTTTTAGTTTTCGAGGGTAATAGCTACTTATGTTGAAAAAATGAAGATATTAGACTATTTTATGATTGCAAATGGTAAAGAATATGATTAAAGGCTCTTTTCCTATTTAAAAAGTTTTAGTTTTCGAGGGTAATAGCTACGTATGTTGAAAAAATGAAGACATTAGACTATTTTATGATTGCACATAGTAAAGAATATGATTAAAGGCTCTTTTCCTATTTCAAAAGTTTTAGTTTTCGAGGGTAATAGCTACGTATGTTGAAAAAATGAAGATATTAGACTATTTTATGATTGCAAATGGTAAAGAATGTGATTAAAGGCTCTTTTCCTATTTCAAAAATTTTAGTTTTTGAGGGTAATAGCTACTTATGTTGAAAAAATGAAGATATTAGACTATTTTATGATTGCAAATGGTAAAGAATGTGATTAAAGGCTCGTTTCCTATTTCAAAAGTTTTAGTTTTCGAGGGTAATAGCTACGTATATTGAAAAAATGAAGATATTAGACTATTTTATGATTGCAAATGGTAAAGAATGTGATTAAAGGCTCTTTTCCTATTTCAAAAGTCTTAGTTTTCGAGGGTAATAGCAACGTATGTTGAAAAAATGAAGATATTAGACTATTTTATGATTGCAAATGGTAAAGAATGTGATTAAAGGCTCTTTTCCTATGTCAAAAGTTTTAGTTTTCGAGGGTTGAATACGTATGTTGAAAAAATGAAGATATTAGACAATTTTATAATTGCACATGGTAAAGAATGTGATTAAAAGCTCTTTCCTATTTCAAAAGTTTTAGTTTTCGAGGGTAATAGCAATGTATGTTGAAAAAATGAAGATATTGGACTATTTTATGATTGCAAATGGTAAAGAATGTTATTAAAGGCTCTTTTCCTATTTCAAAAGTTTTAGTTTTCGAGGGTAATAGCTACGTATGTTGAAAAAATGAAGATATTAGACTATTTTATGATTGCAAATGGTAAAGAATGTGATTAAAGGCTCTTTTCCTATTTCAAAAGTTTTAGTTTTCGAGGGTAATAGCTACTTATGTTGAAAAAATTAAGATATTAGACAATTTTATGATTGCAAGTGGTAAAGAATGTGATTAAAGGCTCTTTTCCTATTTCAAAAGTTTTAGTTTTCGAGGGAAATAGCTACGTATGTTGAAAAAATGAAGATATTAGACTATTTTATGATTGCAAATGGTAAAGAATGTGATTAAAGGCTCTTTTCCTATTTTAAAAGTTTTAGTTGTCGAGGGTAATAGCTACGTATGTTGAAAAAATGAAGATATTAGACTATTTTATGATTGCAAATGGTAAAGAATGTGATTAAAGGCTCTTTTCCTATTTCAAAAGTTTTAGATTTCGAGGGTAATAGCTACGTATGTTGAAAAAATGAAAATATTAGACTATTTTATGATTGCAAATGGTAAAGAATGTGATTAAAGGCTCTTTTCCTATGTCAAAAGTTTTAGTTTTCGAGGGTAATAGCTACGTATGTTGAAAAAATGAAGATAATAGACAATTTTATGATTGCACATGGTAAAGAATGTGATTAAAGGCTCTTTTCCTATTTCAAAAGTTTTAGTTTTCGAGGGTAATTGCTATGTATGTTGAAAAAATGAAGATATTAGACTATTCTATGATTGCAAATGGTAAAGAATGTGATTAAAGGCTGTTTTCCTATTTCAAGTTTTAGTTTTCGACTGTAATAGCTATGTCTGTTGAAAAAATGAAGATATTAGACTATTTTATGATTGCACATGGTAAAGAATGTGATTAAAGGCTCTTTTCCTATTTCAAAAGTTTTAGTTTTCGAGGGTAATAGCTACGTATGTTGAAAAAATGAAGATATTAGACAATTTTATGATTGCAAATGGTAAAGAATGTGATTAAAGGCTCTTTTCTTATTTCAAAAGTTTTAGTTTTCGGGGGTAAGAGCTACGTATGTTGAATAAATGAAGATATTAGACTATTTTATGATTGCACATGGTAAAGAATGTGATTAAAGGCTCTTTTCCTATTTCAAAAGTTTTAGTTTTCGAGGGAAATAGCTACGTATGTTGAAAAAATGAAGATATTAGACTATTTTATGATTGCACATGGTAAAAAATGTGATTAAAGGCTCTTTTCCTAATTCAAAAGTTTTAGTTTTCGAGGGTAATAGCTTTGTCTGTGGAAAAAATGAAGATATTAGACAATTTTATGATTGCACATGGTAAAGAATGTGATTAAAGGCTCTTTTCCTATTTCAAAAGTCTTATGAAAATACCTTCAACCAAAAAGAATAGCATACAATTACTTTTCATTTTGTAAATATTTTTACTTCTTTGCTGTTTAAGAGCTTAGATGGAAAAAATGTAACAATTATTATATGCACAGGTAGTATTTAATACTAGCTGTTGGGGTGGCGCGAAGCGCCAAGGAATATAAATGACGCCCCAGACCCTCAAAGAGAAATCACAGACTGGGACAACGGGACATAAATGACGACCGGGACACAGGGAATATAAATGACGACCGGGACACAGGGACACAACTACAATGGGGACGCCGGGGGGCACAGGGGGATATATAAGTAACGACGGCGACACGGGGAATCGTCGATTAGCAATCACCATCAACAAAGCTCAAGGGCAATCATTAGAATCATGAGGTATAGATCTGAATACGTTTGTCCCTGTGTCCCGGTCGTCATTTATATTCCCTGTGTCCTGGTCGTCATTTGTGTCCCGGTGTCCCAGTCTGTAATTTCTCTTTGAGTGTCCCGGTCGTCATTTATATTCCCTGTGTCCCGGTCGTCATTTGTGTCCCGGTGTCTTGGTCTGTATATACATTTGTTTTTCAATTGGTATATGATGAAATAAATTTTTGTGTTTTCCCCCTTTTTTTCTTTTTAGTTTTTTTTTGGTTTTTACCTTTTTTTTTAGTTTTTTTAGTTTTTTCCTCTTTTTTTATATTTTTTTTTTGTGCAGGAGCTTCAGTTTTGGAAGCTATTTTTTTAAGCAGCTTTTTTTTAGCAGCTTCCTTGACTGTTGCCATTGTAGGTTCGCACCACCCTAACACCTAGTTGGTTCGGGCGCTTCCTGTGTCCCGGTGTCCCGGTCGTCATTTGTGTCGTTGCCGCAGCAGCACGTAGTTGGTGGGGGCTTTTCGCCCCCCCCCCCCCAAGCCCCCCCGCGCGCGTAGGTCGCTACGCGCCATATTAGTTACGCGCCATTGTAGTTGTGTCCCTGTGTCCCACCTGTCAATATATATATATATATATATATATATATATATATATACATATATATATATATATATATATATATATATATATATAAATATATATATATATATATATATATATATATATATATATATATATATATATATATATATATATATATATATATATATATTTTTAATTACGTAAAACTTGCGAATATACAACATTCTTGGCTGTCCCATTGTCTGTGCATATAAATAGATTGTCATGTTCACTGACTCTTGAACATGCAACATATAATTGTTCATGGGAAAAACAATCTGTATTCAGATCTATACCTCATTATTCTAATGATTGTCCTTGAGCTTTGTTGATGGTGATTGCTAATCGAACATTCCCTGTGTCCCCGTCGTCATTTATATATCTCCCTGTGCCCCTGGCGTCCCCGTTGTTGTTTCCTTGTGTCCCGGTCGTCATTTGTGTCCCGGTGTCCCAGTCTGTAATTTCTCTTTGAGTGTCACGGTCGTCATTATTATTCCCGGTGTCCCAGTCGTCATTTTTGTCCCGTTTGTCATTATTGTCCCGGTCGTCGCTTGTGTTCCGGTGTCCCGGTCTGTAATTTCTCTTTGAGTGTCCTGGTCGTAATTTATATTCCCTGTGTCCCGGTCGTCATTTGTTTCCCGGTGCTTTGTTGATGGTGATTGCTAATCGAACATTCCTTGTGTCTCGGTTGCTTTCTCTTTGAGTGTCCCGATCGTCATTTATATTCCCTACTAGCTGTTGGGGTGGCGCTTCGCCACCCCAACACCTAGTTGGTGGGGGTGCTTTGCGCCCCCCCAAGCCCCCCCGTGGGCACCAGTCGTTACGCGCCATATTAGTTCCGTTCCATTGTAGTTGTGTCCCTGTGTCCCACCTGTGAATATAGATAGATATATATATATATATTTTTAACTACGTATAACTTGCGAATGTACAACATTCTTGGCTGTCCCATTGTCTGTGCATATAAATAGATTGTCAGGTTTACCGACTCTTGAACATGCAACATATAATTGTCCATGGGAAAAACAATCTGTATTCAGATCTCTACCTCATTATTCTAATGATTGCCCCTGAGCTTTGTTGATGGTGATTGCTAATCGAACATTCCCTGTGTCCCTGTCGTCATTTATATATTCCCCTGTGCCCCCCGGCGTCCCCGTTGTTGTTGTTTCCCTGTGTCCCGGTCGTCATTTGTGTCCCGGTGTCCCAGTCTGTAATTTCTCTTTGAGTATCTTGGTCGTCATTTATATTCCCGGTGTCCCGGTCGTCATTTGTGTTCCGGTTTCCTGGTCTGTAACTTTTCTTTGAGTGTCCTGGTCCCCATTTATATTCCCTGTGTCCCGGTCGTCATTTGTGTCCCGGTGCTTTGTTGATGGTGATTGCTAATCGAACATTTCTTGTGTCCCGGTCGCTTTCTCTTTTAGTGTCCCGGTCGTCATTTATATTCCCTATGTCCCGGTGTCCCGGTCGTCATTTGTGTCCCGATGTCCCAGTGTTTAATTTCGTCAATCAACAAACATGACGTCAGTCGACATGGTAAACTTTTGACATAGGAAAAGAGCCTTTAATCACACTCTTTACCATGCGCAATCATGAAATAGTCTAATATCGTCATTTTTTTAACATACGTAGCTATTACCCTCGAAAACTAAAACTTTTGAAATAGAAAAAGAGCCTTTAATCACATTCTTTACCATTTGCAATCATAAAATAGTCTAATATCTTAATTTTTTAAACATACGTAGCTATTACCCTCGAAAACTAGAACTGTTGAAATAGGAAAAAGCCTTTAATCACATTCTTTACCATATGCAATCATAAAATAGTCTAATATCTTTATTTTTTCAACATACGTAGCTATTACCCTCGAAAACTAAAACTTTTGAAATAGGAAAAGAGCCTTTAATCACATTCTTTACCATTTGCAATCATAAAATAGTCTAATATCTTCATTTTTTCAACATACGTAGCTATTACCCTCGAAAACTAGAACTTTTGAAATAGGAAAAGAGCCTTTAATCACATTCTTTACCATGTGCAATCATAAAATAGTCTAATATCTTCATTTTTTCAACATACTTAGCTAATACCCTCGAAAACCAAAACTTTTGAAATAGGAAAAGAGCCTTTAATCACATTCTTTACCATTTGCAATCATAAAATAGTCTAATATCTTCATTTTTTCAACATACGTAGCTATTACCCTCGAAAACTAAAACTTTTGAAATAGGAAAAGAGCCTTTAATCACATTCTTTACCATTTGCAATCATAAAATAGTCTAATATATTTCATTTTTTCAACATACGGAGCTATTACCCTCGAAAACTAAAACTTTTGAAATAGGAAAAGAGCCTTTAATCACATTCTTTACCATGTGCAATCATAAAATAGTCTAATATCTTCATTTTTTCAACATACGTAGCTATTACCATCGCAAACATACTTAGCTAATACCCTCGAAAACCAAAACTTTTGAAATAGGAAAAGAGCCTTTAATCACATTCTTTACCATTTGCAATCATAAAATAGTCTAATATCTTCATTTTTTCAACATACGTAGCTATTACCCTCGAAAACTAAAACTTTTGAAATAGGAAAAGAGCCTTTAATCACATTCTTTACCATTTGCAATCATAAAATAGTCTAATATTTTCATTTTTTCAAGATACGTAGCTATTACCCTCGAAAACTAAAACTTTTGAAATAGGAAAAGAGCCTTTAATCACATTCTTTACCATGTGCAATCATAAAATAGTCTAATATCTTCATTTTTTCAACATACGTAGCTATTACCATCGCAAACTAAAACTTTTGAAATAGGAAAAGAGCCTTTAATCACATTTTTTACCATGTGCAGTCATAAAATAGTCTAATATCTTCATTTTTTCAGCGTACTTAGCTATTACCCTCGAAAACTAAAACTTTTGAAATAGGAAAATAGCCTTTAATCACATTCTTTACCATGTGCAATCATAAAATAGTCTAATATCTTCATTTTTTCAACATACTTAGCTATTACCCTCGAAAACTAAAACTTTTGAAATAGGAAAAGAGCCTTTAATCACATTCTTTACCATGTGCAATCATAAAATTGTCTAATATCATCATTTTTTCAACATACGTAGCTATTACCCTCGAAAACTAAAACTTTTGAAATAGGAAAAGAGCCTTTAATCACATTCTTTACCATGTGCAATCATAAAATAGTCTAATATCTTCATTTTTTCAACATACGTAGCTATTACCCTCGAAAACTAAAACTTTTGAAATAGGAAAAGAGCCTTTAATCACATTCTTTACCATGTGCAATCATAAAATAGTCTAATATCTTTATTTTTTCAGCATACGTAGCTATTACCCTCGAAAACTAAAACTTTTGAAATAGGAAAAGAGCTTTTAATCACACTCTTTACCATGTGCAATCATAAAATAGTCTAATATCTTCATTTTTTCAACATACTTAGCTATTACCCTCGAAAACTAAAACTTTTGAAATAGGAAAAGAGCCTTTAATCACATTCTTTACCATTTGCAATCATAAAATAGTCTAATTTCTTCATTTTTTCAACACACATAGCTATTACCCTCGAAAACTAAAATTTTTGAAATAGGAAAAGAGCCTTTAATCACATTCTTTACCATTTGCAATCATAAAATAGTCTAATATCTTCATTTTTTCAACATACGTAGCTATTACCCTCGAAAACTAAAACTTTTGAAATAGGAAAAGAGCCTTTAATCACATTCTTTACCATTTGCAATCATAAAATAGTCTAATTTCTTCTTTTTTTCAACATACATAGCTATTACCCTCGAAAACTAAAACTTTTGAAATAGGAAAAGAGCCTTTAATCACATTCTTTACCATGTGCAATCATAAAATGGTCTAAGATCTTCATTTTTTCAGCATACGTAGCTATTACCCTCGAAAACTAAAACTTTTGAAATAGGAAAAGAGCCTTTAATCACATTCTTTACCATGTGCAATCATAAAATAGTCTAATATCTTCATTTTTTCAACATACGTAGCTATTACCCTCGAAAACTAAAACTTTTGAAATAGGAAAAGAGCCTTTAATCACATTCTTTACCATTTGCAATCATAAAATTGTCTAATATCTTCATTTTTTCAACATACGTAGCTATTACCCTCGAAAACTAAAACTTTTGAAATAGGAAAAGAGCCTTTAATCACATGCTTTACCATGTGCAATCATAAAATTGTCTAATATCTTCATTTTTTCAACAAACGTAGCTATTACCCTCGAAAACTAAAACTTTTGAAATAGGAAAAGAGCCTTTAATCACATTCTTTACCATGTGCAATCATAAAATAGTCTAATATCTTAATTTTTTCAACATACGTAGCCATTACCCTCGAAAACTAAACATTTTGAAAAAGGAAAAGTGCCTTTAATCACATTCTTTACCATGTGCAATCATATAATAGTCTAATATCTTCATTTTTTCAGCATACGTAGCTATTACCCTCGAAAACTAAAACTTTGAAATAGGAAAAGAGCCTTTAATCACATTCTTTACCATGTGCAATCACAAAATAGTCTAATATCTTCATTTTTTCAACATACGTAGCTATTACCCTCGAAAACTAAAACTTTTGAAATAGGAAAAGAGCTTTTAATCACATTCTTTACCATTTGCAATCATAAAATAGTCTAATATCTTAATTTTTTCAACATACGTAGCTATTACCCTCGAAAACTAAAACTTTTGAAATAGGAAAAGAGCCTTTAATCACATTCTTTACCATTTGCAATGATAAAATAGTCTAATATCTTCATTTTTTCAACATACGTAGCTATTACCCTCGAAAACTAAAACTTTTGAAATAGGAAAAGAGCCTTTAATCACATGCTTTACCATGTGCAATCATAAAATTGTCTAATATCTTCATTTTTTCAACATACGTAACTATTACCCTCGAAAACTAAAACTTTTGAAATAGGAAAAGAGCCTTTAATCACATTCTTTACCATGTGCAATCATAAAATAGTCTAATATCTTCATTTTTTCAACATACGTAGCTATTACCCTCGAAAACTAAAACTTTTGAAATAGGAAAAGAGCCTTTAATCACATTCTTTACCATTTGCAATCATAAAATAGTCTAATATCTTCATTTTTTCAGCATACGTAGCTATTACCCTCAAAAACTAAAGCTTTTGAAATAGGAAAAGAGTCTTTAATCACATTCTTTACCATGTGCAATCATAAAATTGTCTAATATCTTCATTTTTTCAACATACGTAGCTATTACCCTCGAAGACTTAAACTTTTGACATAGGAAAAGAGCCTTTAATCACATTCATTACCATTTGCAATCATAAAATAGTCTAATATCTTCATTTTTTCAACATACGTAGCTATTACCCTCGAAAACTAAAACTTTTGACATAGGAAAAGAGCGTTTAATCACATTCTTTACCATTTGCAATCATAAAATAGTCTAATATCTTCATTTTTTCAACATAAGTAGCTATTACCCTCGAAAACTAAAACTTTTGAAATAGGAAAAGAGCCTTTAATCACATTCTTTACCATTTGCAATCATAAAATAGTCTAATATCTTCATTTTTTCAACATACGTAGCTATTACCCTCGAAAACTAAAACTTTTGAAATAGGAAAAGAGCCTTTAATCACATTCTTTACCTTGTGCAATCATAAAATTGTCTAATATCTTCATTTTGTCATAATACGTAACTATTACCCTCGAAAACTAAAACTTTTGAAATAAGAAAAGAGCCTTTAATCACATTCTTTACCATTTGCAATCATAAAATAGTCTAATATCTTCATTTTTTCAACATACGTAGCTATTACCCTCGAAAACTAAAATTTTTGAAATAGGAAAAGTGCCTTTAATCACATTCTTCACCATGTGCAATCATAAAATAGTCTAATATCTTCATTTTTTCAACAGACCTAGCTATTACCCTCGAATACTAAAACTTTTGAAATAGGAAAAGAGACTTTAATCACATTCTTTACCATTTGCAGTCATAAAATAGTCTAATATCTTCATTTTTTCAACATACGTAGCTATTACCCTCGAAAACTAAAACTTTTGAAATAGGAAAAGAGCCTTTAATCACATTCTTTACCATGTGCAATCATAAAATAGTCTAATATCTTCATTTTTTCAACATACGTAGCTATTACCCTCGAAAACTAAAACTTTTGAAATAGGAAAAGAGCCTTTAATCACATTCTTTACCATGTGCAATCATAAAATAGTCTAATATCTTCATTTTTTCAACATACGTAGCTATTACCCTCGAAAACTAAAACTTTTGAAATAGGAAAAGAGCCTTTAATCACATTCTTTACCATGTGCAATCATAAAATTGTCTAATATCTTCATTTTTTCAACATACGTAGATATTACCCTCGAAAACTAAAACTTTTGAAATAGGAAAAGAGCCTTTAATCACATTCTTTACCATGTGCAATCATAAAATAGTCTAATATCTTCATTTTTTCACATACGTAGCTATTACCCTCGAAAACTAAAACTTTTGAAATAGGAAAAGAGCCTTTAATCACATTCTTTACCATGTGCAATCATAAAATAGTCTAATATCTTCATTTTTTCACATACGTAGCTATTACCCTCGAAAACTAAAACTTTTGAAATAGGAAAAGAGCCTTTAATCACATTCTTTACCATTTGCAATCATAAAATAGTCTAATATCTTCATTTTTTCAACATACGTAGCTATTACCCTCGAAAACTAAAACTTTTGAAATAGGAAAAGAGCCTTTAATCACATTCTTTACCATTTGCAATCATAAAATAGTCTAATATCTTCATTTTTTCAACATACGTAGCTATTACCCTCGAAAACTAAAACTTTTGAAATAGGAAAAGAGCCTTTAATCACATTCTTTACCATTTGCAATCATAAAATAGTCTAATAATCTTCATTTTTTCAACATACGTAGCTATTACCCTCGAAAACTAAAACTTTTGAAATAGGAAAAGAGCCTTTAATCACATTCTTTACCATGTGCAATCATAAAATAGTCTAATATCTTCATTTTTTCAACATACGTAGCTATTACCCTCGAAAACTAAAACTTTTGAAATAGGAAAAGAGCCTTTAATCACATTCTTTACCATGTGCAATCATAAAATAGTCTAATATCTTCATTTTTTCAACATACGTAGCTATTACCCTCGAAAACTAAAACTTTTGAAATAGGAAAAGAGCCTTTAATCACATTCTTTACCATTTGCAATCATAAAATAGTCTAATATCTTCATTTTTTCAACATACTTAGCTATTACCCTCGAAAACTAAAACTTTTGAAATAGGAAAAGAGCCTTTGATCACATTCTTTACCATGTGCAATCATAAAATAGTCTAAGATCTTCATTTTTTCAGCATACGTAGCTATTACCCTCGAAAACTAAAACTTTTGAAATAGGAAAAGAGCCTTTAATCACATTCTTTACCATGTGCAATCATAAAATAGTCTAATATCTTCATTTTTTCAACATACGTAGCTATTACCCTCGAAAACTAAAACTTTTGAAATAGGAAAAGAGCCTTTAATCACATTCTTTACCATTTGCAATCATAAAATAGTCTAATATCTTCATTTTTCAACATACGTAGCTATTACCCTCGAAAACTAAAACTTTTGAAATAGGAAAAGAGCCTTTAATCACATGCCTTACCATGTGCAATCATAAAATTGTCTAATATCTTCATTTTTTCAACATACGTAGCTATTACCCTCGAAAACTAAAACTTTTGAAATAGGAAAAGAGCCTCTAATCACATTCTTTACCATTTGCAATCATAAAATAGTCTAATATCTTCATTTTTTCAACGTACGTAGCTATTACCCTCGAAAACTAAAACTTTTGAAATAGGAAAAGAGCCTTTAATCACATTCTTTACCATGTGCAATCATAAAATTGTCTAATATCTTCATTTTTTCAACATACGTAGCTATTACCCTCGAAAACTAAAACTTTTGACATAGGAAAAGAGCCTTTAATCACATTCTTTACCATTTGCAATCATAAAATAGTCTAATATCTTAATTTTTTCAACATACTTAGCTATTACCCTCGAAAACTAAAACTTTTGAAAAAGGAAAAGAGCCTTTAATCACATTCTTTACCATGTGCAATCATAAAATAGTCTAATATCTTCATTTTTTCAGCATACGTAGCTATTACCCTCGAAAACTAAAACTTTTGAAATAGGAAAAGAGCCTTTAATCACATTCTTTACCATGTGCAATCATAAAATAGTCTAATATCTTCATTTTTTCAACATACGTAGCTATTACCCTCGAAAACTAAAACTTTTGAAATAGGAAAAGAGCCTTTAATCACATTCTTTACCATTTGCAATCATAAAATAGTCTAATATCTTCATTTTTTCAACATACGTAGCTATTACCCTCGAAAACTAAAACTTTTGAAATAGGAAAAGAGCCTTTAATCACATTCTTTACCATTGTGCAATCATAAAATAGTCTAATATCTTCATTTTTTCAACATACGTAGCTATTACCCTCGAAAACTAAAACTTTTGAAATAGGAAAAGAGCCTTTAATCACATTTTTACCATGTGCAATCATAAAATTGTCTAATATCTTCATTTTTTCAACATACGTAGCTATTACCCTCGAAAACTAAAACTTTTGAAATAGGAAAAGAGCCTTTAATCACATTCTTTACCATTTGCAATCATAAAATAGTCTAATATCTTCATTTTTTCAACTACGTAGCTATTACCCTCGAAAACTAAAACTTTTGAAATAGGAAAAGAGCCTTTAATCACATTCTTTACCATGTGCAATCATAAAATTGTCTAATATCTTCATTTTTTCAAAATACGTAACTATTACCCTCGAAAACTAAAACTTTTGAAATAGGAAAAGAGCCTTTAATCACATTCTTTACCATTTGCAATCATAAAATAGTCTAACATCTTCATTTTTTCAACATACGTAGCTATTACCCTCGAAAACTAAAACTTTTGAAATAGGAAAAGAGCCTTTAATCACATTCTTTACCATTGCAATCATAAAATAGTCTAATATCTTCATTTTTTCAACATACGTAGCTATTACCCTCGAAAACTAAAACTTTTGAAATAGGAAAAGAGCCTTTAATCACATTCTTTACCATTTGCAATCATAAAATAGTCTAATATCTTCATTTTTTCAACATACGTAGCTATTACCCTCGAAAACTAAAACTTTTGAAATAGGAAAAGAGCCTTTAATCACATTCTTTACCATTTGCAATGATAAAATAGTCTAATATCTTCATTTTTTCAACATACTAGCTATTACCCTCGAAAACTAAAACTTTTGAATAGGAAAAGAGCCTTTAATCACATTCTTTACCATGTGCAATCATAAAATAGTCTAATATCTTCATTTTTTCAACATACGTAGCTATTACCCTCGAAAACTAAAACTTTTGAAATAGGAAAAGAGCCTTTAATCACATTCTTTACCATGTGCAATCATAAAATAGTCTAATATCTTCATTTTTTCAACATACGTAGCTATTACCCTCGAAAACTAAAACTTTTGAAATAGGAAAAGAGCCTTTAATCACATTCTTTACCATTTGCAATCATAAAATAGTCTAATATCTTCTTTTTTCAACATACGTAGCTATTACCCTCGAAAACTAAAACTTTTGAAATAGGAAAAGAGCCTTTAATCACATTCTTTACCTTGTGCAATCATAAAATTGTCTAATATCTTCATTTTGTCAAAATACGTAACTATTACCCTCGAAAACTAAAACTTTTGAAATAGGAAAAGAGCCTTTAATCACATTCTTTACCATTTGCAATCATAAAATAGTCTAACATCTTCATTTTTTCAACATACGTAGCTATTACCCTCGAAAACTAAAACTTTTGAAAAGGAAAAGAGCCTTTAATCACATTCTTTACCATGTGCAATCATAAAATAGTCTAATATCTTCATTTTTTCAACATACGTAGCTATTACCCTCGAAAACTAAAACTTTTGAAATAGGAAAAGAGCCTTTAATCACATTCTTTACCATTTGCAATCATAAAATAGTCTAATATCTTCATTTTTTCAACATACGTAGCTATTACCCTCGAAAACTAAAACTTTTGAAATAGGAAAAGAGCCTTTAATCACATTCTTTACCATTTGCAATCATAAAATAGTCTAATATCTTCATTTTTTCAACATACGTAGCTATTACCCTCGAAAACTAAAACTTTTGAAATAGGAAAAGAGCCTTTAATCACATTCTTTACCATTGTGCAATCATAAAATTGTCTAATATCTTCATTTTTTCAACATACGTAGCTATTACCCTCGAAAACTAAAACTTTTGAAATAGGAAAAGAGCCTTTAATCACATTCTTTACCATTTGCAATCATAAAATAGTCTAATATCTTCATTTTTTCAACATACATAGCTATTACCCTCGAAAACTAAAACTTTTGAATTAGGAAAAGAGCCTTTAATCACATTCTTTACCATTTTCAATCATAAAATAGTCTAATATCTTCATTTTTTCC
>NW_027065389.1:0-22142 GCF_032884065.1 Artemia franciscana
GTATGTTGAAAAAATGAAGATATTAGACTATTTTAAGATTGCAAATGGTAAAGAATGTGATTCTAGGCTCTTTTCCTATTTCAAAAGTTTTAGTTTTCGAGGGTAATAGCTACGTATGTTGAAAAAATGAAGATATTAGACTATTTTATGATTGCAAATGGTAAAGAATGTGATTAAAGGCTCTTTTCTATTTCAAAAGTTTTAGTTTTCGAGGGTAATAGCTACGTATGTTGAAAAAATGAAGATATTAGACTATTTTATGATTTCAAATGGTAAAGAATGTGATTAAAGGCTCTTTTCCTATGTCAAAAGTTTTAGTTTTCGAGGGTAATAGCTACGTATGTTGAAAAAATGAAGATATTAGACTATTTTATGATTGCAAATGGTAAAGAATGTGATTAAAGGCTCTTTTCCTATGTCAAAAGTTTTAGTTTTCGAGGGTAATAGCTACGTATGTTGAAAAAATGAAGATATTAGACTATTTTATGATTGCAAATGGTAAAGAATGTGATTAAAGGCTGTTTTCCTATTTCAAAAGTTTTAGTTTTCGAGGGGTAATAGCTATGTCTGTGGAAAAAATGAAGATATTAGACTATTTTATGATTGCACATGGTAAAGAATGTGATTAAAGGCTCTTTTCCTATGTCAAAAGTTTTAGTTTTCGAGGGTAATAGCTTTGTCTGTGGAAAAAATGAAGATATTAGACAATTTTATGATTGCACATGGTAAAGAATGTGATTAAAGGCTCTTTTCCTTTTTCAAAAGTTTTAGTTTTCGAGGGTAATAGCTACGTATGTTGAAAAAATGAAGATATTAGACAATTTTATGATTGCATATGGTAAAGAATGTGATTAAAGGCTCTTTTCCTATTTCAAAAGTTTTAGTTTTCGAGGGTAATAGCTACGTATGTTGAAAAAAATGAAGATATTAGACTATTTTAAGATTGCAAATGGTAAAGAATGTGATTAAAGGCTCTTTTCCTATTTCAAAAGTTTTAGTTTTCGAGGTTAATAGCTACGTATGTTGAAAAAATGAAGATATTAGACTATTTTGTGATTGCAAATGGTAAAGAATGTGATTAAAGGCTCTTTTCCTATTTCAAAAGTTTTAGTTTTCGAGGGTGATAGCTACGTATGTTGAAAAAATGAAGATATTAGACTATTTTATGATTGCAAATGGTAAAGAATGTGATTAAAGGCTCTTTTCCTATGTCAAAAGTTTTAGTTTTCGAGGGTAATAGCTACGTATGTTGAAAAAATGAAGATATTAGACTATTTTATGATTGCAAATGGTAAAGAATGTGATTAAAGGCTCTTTTCCCATTTCAAAAGTTTTACTTTTAGAGGGTAATAGCTATGTCAGTGGAAAAAATGAAGATATTGGACTATTTTATGATTGCAAATGGTAAAGAATGTGATTAAAGGCTCTTTTCCTATGTCAAAAGTTTTAGTTTTCGAGGGTAATAGCTATGTCTGTGGAAAAAATGAAGATATTAGACTATTTTATGATTGCACATGGTAAAGAATGTGATTAAAGGCTCTTTTCCTATTTCAAAAGTTTTAGTTTTCGAGGGTAATAGCTTTGTCTGTGGAAAAAAATGAAGATATTAGACAATTTTATGATTGCACATGGTAAAGAATATGATTAAAGGCTCTTTTCTATTTCAAAAGTTTTAGTTTTGAGGGTAATAGCTACGTATGTTGAAAAAATGAAGATATTAGACTATTTTATGATTGCAAATGGTAAAGAATGTCATTAAAGGCTCTTTTCCTATTTCAAAAGTTTTAGTTTTCGAGGGTAATAGCTACGTATGTTGAAAAAATGAAGATATTAGACTATTTTATGATTGTACATGGTAAAGAATGTGATTAAAGCCTCTTTTCCTATTTCAAAAGTTTTAGTTTTCGAGGGTAATAGCTACGTATGTTGAAAAAATGAAGATATTAGACTATTTTATGATTGCAAATGGTAAAGAATGTGATTAAAGGCTCTTTTCCTATGTCAAAAGTTTTAGTTTTCGAGGGTAATAGCTGCGTATGTTGAAAAAATGAAGATATTAGACTATTTTGTGATTGCAAATGGTAAAGAATGTGATTAAAGGCTCTTTTCCTATGTCAAAAGTTTTAGTTTTCGAGGGTAATAGCTACGTATGTTGAAAAAATGAAGATATTAGACTATTTTATGATTGCAAATGGTAAAGAATGTGATTAAAGGCTCTTTTCCTATGTCAAAAGTTTTAGTTTTCGAGGGTAATAGCTTTGTCTGTGGAAAAAAATGAAGATATTATACTATTTTATGATTGCACATGATAAAGAATGTGATTAAAGGCTCTTTTCCTATGTCAAAAGTTTTAGTTTTCGAGGGTAATAGCTTTGTCTGTGGAAAAAATAAAGATGTTAGACAATTTTATGATTGCACATGGTAAAGAATGTGATTAAAGGCTCTTTTCCTATTTCAAAAGTTTTAGTTTTCGAGGGTAATAGCTATGGCTGTGGAAAAAATGAAGATATTAGACTATTTTATGATTGCACATGGTAAAGAATGTGATTAAAGGCTCTTTTCCTATTTCAAAAGTTTTAGTTTTCGAGGGTAATAGCTACGTATGTTGAAAAAATGAAGATATTAGACTATTTTAAGATTGCAAATGGTAAAGAATGTGATTAAAGGCTCTTTTCCTATTTCAAAAGTTTTAGTTTTCGAGGGTAATAGCTACATATGTTGAAAAAATGAAGATATTAGACTATTTTATGATTGCAAATGGTAAAGAATGTGATTAAAGGCTCTTTTCCTATTTCAAAAGTTTTAGTTTTCGAGGGTAATAGCTACGTATGTTGAAAAAATGAGGATATTAGACTATTTTATGATTGCAAATGGTAAAGAATGTGATTAAAGGCTCTTTTCCTATTTCAAAAGTTTTAGTTTTCGAGGGTAATAGCTACGTATGTTGAAAAAATGAAGATATTAGACTATTTTATGATTGCAAATGGTAAAGAATGTGATTAAAGGCTCTTTTCCTATTTCAAAAGTTTTAGTTTTCGAGGGTAATAGCTATGTCTGTGGAAAAAATGAAGATATTAGACTATTTTATGATTGCAAATGTTAAAGAATGTGATTAAAGGCTCTTTTCCTATTTCAAAAGTTTTAGTTTTCGAGGGTAATAGCTACGTATGTTGAAAAAATGAAGATATTAGACTATTTTATGATTGTACATGGTAAAGAATGTGATTAAAGGCTCTTTTTCTATTTCAAAAGTTTTAGTTTTCGAGGGTAATAGCTACGTATGTTGAAAAAATGAAGATATTAGACTATTTTATGATTGCAAATGGTAAAGAATGTGATTAAAGGCTCTTTTCCTATGTCAAAAGTTTTAGTTTTCGAGGGTAATAGCTGCGTATGTTGAAAAAATGAAGATATTAGAGTATTTTATGATTGCTAATGGTAAAGAATGTGATTAAAGGCTCTTTTCCTATGTCAAAAGTTTTAGTTTTCGAGGATAATAGCTACGTATGTTGAAAAAATGAAGATATTAGACTATTTTATGATTGCAAATGGTAAAGAATGTGATTAAAGGCTCTTTTCCTATGTCAAAAGTTTTAGTTTTCGAGGGTAATAGCTACGTATGTTGAAAAAATGAACATATTAGACTATTTTATGATTGCAAATGGTAAAGAATTTGATTAAAGGCTCTTTTCCTATTTCAAAAGTTTTAATTTTCGAGGGTAATAGCTATGTCTGTGGAAAAAATGAAGATATTAGACTATTTTATGATTGCACATGGTAAAGAATTTGATTAAAGGCTCTTTTCCTATGTCAAAAGTTTTAGTTTTCGAGGGTAATAGCTTTGTCTGTGGAAAAATGAAGATATTAGACAATTTTATGATTGCACATGGTAAAGAATGTGATAAAAGGCTCTTTTCCTTTTTCAAAAGTTTTAGTTTTCGAGGGTAATAGCTACGTATGTTGAAAAAATGAAGATGTTAGACTTTTTTATGATTGCAAATGGTAAAGAATGTGATTAAAGGCTCTTTTCCTATTTCAAAAGTTTTAGTTTTCGAGGGTAAAAGCTACGTATGTTGAAAAAAATGAAGATATTAGACTATTTTATGATTGCAAATGGTAAAGAATGTGATTAAAGGCTCTTTTCCTATGTCAAAAGTTTTAGTTTTCGAGGGTATTAGCTGCGTATGTTGAAAAAATGAAGATATTAGACTATTTTATGATTGCAAATGGTAAAGAATGTGATTAAAGGCTCTTTTCCTGTGTCAAAAGTTTTAGTTTTCGAGGGTAATAGCTACGTATGTTCAAAAAATGAAGATATTAGACTATTTTATCATTGCAAATGGTAAAGAATGTGATTAAAGGCTCTTTTCCTATTTCAAAAGTTTTAGTTTTGAGGGTAATAGCTATGTCTGTGGAAAAAATGAAGATATTAGACTATCTTATGATTGCACATGGTAAAGAATGTGATTAAAGGCTCTTTTCCTATTTCAAAAATTTTGGTTTTCAAGGGTAATAGCTACGTATGTTGAAAAAATGAAGATATTTGACTATTTTAAGATTGCAAATGGTAAAGAATGTGATTAAAGGCTCTTTTCCTATTTCAAAAGTTTTAGTTTTCGAGGGCAATAGCTACGTATGTTGAAAAAATGAAGATATTAGACAATTTTATGATTGCATATGGTAAAGAATGTGATTAAATGCTCTTTTCCTATTTCAAAAGTTTTGGTTTTCAAGGGTAATAGCTACGTATGTTGAAAAAATGAAGATATTAGACTATTTTAAGATTGCAAATGGTAAAGAATGTGATTCTAGGCTCTTTTCCTATTTCAAAAGTTTTAGTTTTCGAGGGTAATAGCTACGTATGTTGAAAAAATGAAGATATTAGACTATTTTATGATTGCAAATGGTAAAGAATGTGATTAAAGGCTCTTTTCTATTTCAAAAGTTTTAGTTTTCGAGGGTAATAGCTACGTATGTTGAAAAAATGAAGATATTAGACTATTTTATGATTTCAAATGGTAAAGAATGTGATTAAAGGCTCTTTTCCTATGTCAAAAGTTTTAGTTTTCGAGGGTAATAGCTACGTATGTTGAAAAAATGAAGATATTAGACTATTTTATGATTGCAAATGGTAAAGAATGTGATTAAAGGCTCTTTTCCTATTTCAAAAGTTTTAGTTTTCGAGGGTAATAGCTACGTATGTTGAAAAAATGAAGATATTAGACTATTTTATGATTGCAAATGGTAAAGAATGTGATTAAAGGCTGTTTTCCTATTTCAAAAGTTTTAGTTTTCGAGGGTAATAGCTATGTCTGTGGAAAAAATGAAGATATTAGACTATTTTATGATTGCACATGGTAAAGAATGTGATTAAAGGCTCTTTTCCTATGTCAAAAGTTTTAGTTTTCGAGGGTAATAGCTTTGTCTGTGGAAAAAATGAAGATATTAGACAATTTTATGATTGCACATGGTAAAGAATGTGATTAAAGGCTCTTTTCCTTTTTCAAAAGTTTTAGTTTTCGAGGGTAATAGCTACGTATGTTGAAAAAATGAAGATATTAGACAATTTTATGATTGCATATGGTAAAGAATGTGATTAAAGGCTCTTTTCCTATTTCAAAAGTTTTAGTTTTCGAGGGTAATAGCTACGTATGTTGAAAAAAATGAAGATATTAGACTATTTTAAGATTGCAAATGGTAAAGAATGTGATTAAAGGCTCTTTTCCTATTTCAAAAGTTTTAGTTTTCGAGGGTAATAGCTACGTATGTTGAAAAAATGAAGATATTAGACTATTTTGTGATTGCAAATGGTAAAGAATGTGATTAAAGGCTCTTTTCCTATTTCAAAAGTTTTAGTTTTCGAGGGTGATAGCTACGTATGTTGAAAAAATGAAGATATTAGACTATTTTATGATTGCAAATGGTAAAGAATGTGATTAAAGGCTCTTTTCCTATGTCAAAAGTTTTAGTTTTCGAGGGTAATAGCTACGTATGTTGAAAAAATGAAGATATTAGACTATTTTATGATTGCAAATGGTAAAGAATGTGATTAAAGGCTCTTTTCCCATTTCAAAAGTTTTACTTTTAGAGGGTAATAGCTATGTCAGTGGAAAAAATGAAGATATTGGACTATTTTATGATTGCAAATGGTAAAGAATGTGATTAAAGGCTCTTTTCCTATGTCAAAAGTTTTAGTTTTCGAGGGTAATAGCTATGTATGTTGAAAAAATGAAGATATTAGACTATTTTATGATTGCAAATTGTAAAGAATGTGATTAAAGGCTGTTTTCCTATTTCAAAAGTTTTAGTTTTCGAGGGTAATAGCTATGTCTGTGGAAAAAATGAAGATATTAGACTATTTTATGATTGCACATGGTAAAGAATGTGATTAAAGGCTCTTTTCCTATTTCAAAAGTTTTAGTTTTCGAGGGTAATAGCTTTGTCTGTTGAAAAAAATGAAGATATTAGACAATTTTATGATTGCACATGGTAAAGAATATGATTAAAGGCTCTTTTCCTATTTCAAAAGTTTTAGTTTTGAGGGTAATAGCTACGTATGTTGAAAAAATGAAGATATTAGACTATTTTATGATTGCAAATGGTAAAGAATGTGATTAAAGGCTCTTTTCCTATTTCAAAAATAAATAAAATAAAGAATGTGATTAAAGGCTCTTTTGCTATTTCAAAAGTTTTAGTTTTCGAGGGTAATAGCTTTGTCTGTTGAAAAAAATGAAGATATTAGACAATTTTATGATTGCACATGGTAAAGAATATGATTAAAGGCTCTTTTCCTATTTCAAAAGTTTTAGTTTTGAGGGTAATAGCTACGTATGTTGAAAAAATGAAGATATTAGACTATTTTATGATTGCAAATGGTAAAGAATGTGATTAAAGGCTCTTTTCCTATTTCAAAAGTTTTAGTTTTCGAGGGTAATAGCTACGTATGTTGAAAAAATGAAGATATTAGACTATTTTATGATTGCAAATGGTAAAGAATGTGATTAAAGGCTCTTTTCTATTTCAAAAGTTTTAGTTTTCGAGGGTAATAGCTACGTATGTTGAAAAAATGAAGATATTAGACTATTTTATGATTTCAAATGGTAAAGAATGTGATTAAAGGCTCTTTTCCTATGTCAAAAGTTTTAGTTTTCGAGGGTAATAGCTACGTATGTTGAAAAAATGAAGATATTAGACTATTTTATGATTGCAAATGGTAAAGAATGTGATTAAAGGCTCTTTTCCTATTTCAAAAGTTTTAGTTTTCGAGGGTAATAGCTACGTATGTTGAAAAAATGAAGATATTAGACTATTTTATGATTGCAAATGGTAAAGAATGTGATTAAAGGCTGTTTTCCTATTTCAAAAGTTTTAGTTTTCGAGGGTAATAGCTATGTCTGTGGAAAAAATGAAGATATTAGACTATTTTATGATTGCACATGGTAAAGAATGTGATTAAAGGCTCTTTTCCTATGTCAAAAGTTTTAGTTTTCGAGGGTAATAGCTTTGTCTGTGGAAAAAATGAAGATATTAGACAATTTTATGATTGCACATGGTAAAGAATGTGATTAAAGGCTCTTTTCCTTTTTCAAAAGTTTTAGTTTTCGAGGGTAATAGCTACGTATGTTGAAAAAAATGAAGATATTAGACTATTTTAAGATTGCAAATGGTAAAGAATGTGATTAAAGGCTCTTTTCCTATTTCAAAAGTTTTAGTTTTCGAGGGTAATAGCTACGTATGTTGAAAAAATGAAGATATTAGACTATTTTGTGATTGCAAATGGTAAAGAATGTGATTAAAGGCTCTTTTCCTATTTCAAAAGTTTTAGTTTTCGAGGGTGATAGCTACGTATGTTGAAAAAATGAAGATATTAGACTATTTTATGATTGCAAATGGTAAAGAATGTGATTAAAGGCTCTTTTCCTATGTCAAAAGTTTTAGTTTTCGAGGGTAATAGCTACGTATGTTGAAAAAATGAAGATATTAGACTATTTTATGATTGCAAATGGTAAAGAATGTGATTAAAGGCTCTTTTCCCATTTCAAAAGTTTTACTTTTAGAGGGTAATAGCTATGTCAGTGGAAAAAATGAAGATATTGGACTATTTTATGATTGCAAATGGTAAAGAATGTGATTAAAGGCTCTTTTCCTATGTCAAAAGTTTTAGTTTTCGAGGGTAATAGCTATGTATGTTGAAAAAATGAAGATATTAGACTATTTTATGATTGCAAATTGTAAAGAATGTGATTAAAGGCTGTTTTCCTATTTCAAAAGTTTTAGTTTTCGAGGGTAATAGCTATGTCTGTGGAAAAAATGAAGATATTAGACTATTTTATGATTGCACATGGTAAAGAATGTGATTAAAGGCTCTTTTCCTATTTCAAAAGTTTTAGTTTTCGAGGGTAATAGCTTTGTCTGTTGAAAAAAATGAAGATATTAGACAATTTTATGATTGCACATGGTAAAGAATATGATTAAAGGCTCTTTTCCTATTTCAAAAGTTTTAGTTTTGAGGGTAATAGCTACGTATGTTGAAAAAATGAAGATATTAGACTATTTTATGATTGCAAATGGTAAAGAATGTGATTAAAGGCTCTTTTCCTATTTCAAAAGTTTTAGTTTTCGAGGGTAATAGCTACGTATGTTGAAAAAATGAAGATATTAGACTATTTTATGATTGCAAATGGTAAAGAATGTGATTAAAGGCTCTTTTCCTATGTCAAAAGTTTTAGTTTTCGAGGGTAATAGCTGCGTATGTTGAAAAAATGAAGATATTAGACTATTTTATGATTGCAAATGGTAAAGAATGTGATTAAAGGCTCTTTTCCTATGTCAAAAGTTTTAGTTTTCGAGGGTAATAGCTACGTATGTTGAAAAAATGAAGATATTAGACTATTTTATGATTGCAAATGGTAAAGAATGTGATTAAAGGCTCTTTTCCTATGTCAAAAGTTTTAGTTTTCGAGGGTAATAGCTTTGTCTGTGGAAAAAAATGAAGATATTATACTATTTTATGATTGCACATGATAAAGAATGTGATTAAAGGCTCTTTTCCTATGTCAAAAGTTTTAGTTTTCGAGGGTAATAGCTTTGTCTGTGGAAAAAATAAAGATGTTAGACAATTTTATGATTGCACATGGTAAAGAATGTGATTAAAGGCTCTTTCCCTTTTTCAAAAGTTTTAGTTTTCGAGGGTAATAGCTACGTATGTTGAATAAATGAAGATATTAGACAATTTTATGATTGCACATGGTAAAGAATGTGATTAAAGGCTCTTTTCCTATTTCAAAAGTTTTAGTTTTCGAGGGTAATAGCTACGTATGTTGAAAAAATGAAGATATTAGACAATTTTATGATTGCAAATGGTAAAGAATGTGATTAAAGGCTCTTTTCCTATTTCAAAAGTTTCAGTTTTCGAGGGTAATAGCTACGTATGTTGAAAAAATGAAGATATTAGACTATTTTATCATTGCAAATGGTAAAGAATGTGATTAAAGGCTCTTTTCCTATTTCAAAAGTTTTAGTTTTGAGGGTAATAGCTATGTCTGTGGAAAAAATGAAGATATTAGACTATTTTATGATTGCACATGGTAAAGAATGTGATTAAAGGCTCTTTTCCTATGTCAAAAGTTTTAGTTTTCGAGGGTAATAGCTGCGTATGTTGAAAAAATGAAGATATTAGACTATTTTATGATTGCAAATGGTAAAGAATGTGATTAAAGGGTCTTTTCCTATGTCAAAAGTTTTAGTTTTTGAGGGTAATAGCTACGTATGTTGAAAAAATGAAGATATTAGACTATTTTATGATTGCAAATGGTAAAGAATGTGATTAAAGGCTCTTTTCCTATTTCAAAAGTTTTAGTTTTCGAGGGTAATAGCTACGTATGTTGAAAAAATGAAGATATTAGACTATTTTATGATTGCAAATGGTAAAGAATGTGACTAAAGGCTCTTTTCCTATTTCAAAAGTTTTAGTTTTCGAGGGTAATATCTATGTCTGTGGAAAAAATAAAGATATTAGACTATTTTATGATTGCACATGGTAAAGAATGAGATTAAAGGCTCTTTTCCTATGTCAAAAGTTTTAGTTTTCGAGGGTAATAGCTTTGTCTGTGGAAAAAATGAAGATATTAGACAATTTTATGATTGCAAATGGTAAAGAATGTGATTAAAGGCTCTTTTGCTATTTCAAAAGTTTTAGTTTTCGAGGGTAATAGCTACGTATGTTGAAAAAATGAAGATGTTAGACTATTTTATGATTGCAAATGGTAAAGAATGTGATTAAAGGCTCTTTTCCTATTTCAAAAGTTTTAGTTTTCGAGGGTAATAGCTATGTCTGTGGAAAAAATGAAGATATTAGACTATTTTATGATTGCACATGGTAAAGAATGTGATTAAAGGCTCTTTTCCTATGTCAAAAGTTTTGGTTTTCGAGGGTAATAGCTTTGTCTGTGGAAAAAATGAAGATATTAGACAATTTTATGATTGCACATGGTAAAGAATGTGATTAAAGGCTCTTTTCCTATTTCAAAAGTTTTAGTTTTCGGGTGTAATAGCTAAGTAGGTTGAAAAAATGAAGATATTAGACTATTTTATGATTGCAAATGGTAAAGAATGTGATTAAAGGCTGTTTTCCTATGTCAAAAGTTTTAGTTTTCGAAGGTAATAGCTACGTACTTTGAAAAATGAAGATATTAGACTATTTTATGATTGCAAATGGTAAAGAATGTGATTAAAGGCTCTTTTCCTATGTCAAAAGTTTTAGTTTTCGAGGGTAATAGCTACGTAAGTTGAAAAAATGAAGATATTAGACTATTTTATGATTGCAAATGGTAAAGAATGTGATTAAAGGCTCTTTTCCTATTTTAAAAAGTTTTAGTTTTCGAGGGTAATAGCTATGTCTGTGGAAAAAATGAAGATATTAGACTATTTTATAATTGCAAATGGTAAAGAATGTGATTAAACGCTCTTTTCCTATTTCAAAAGTTTTAGTTTTCGAGGGTAATAGCTTTGTCTGTGGAAAAAATGAAGATATTAGACAATTTTATGATTGCACATGGTAAAGAATATGATTAAAGGCTCTTTTCCTATTTCAAAAGTTTTAGTTTTCGAGGGTAATAGCTACGAATGTTGAAAAATTGAAGATATTAGACTATTTTATGATTGTACATGGTAAAGAATGTGATTAAAGGCTCTTTTCCTATTTCAAAAGTTTTAGTTTTCGAGGGTAATAGCTACGTATGTTGAAAAAATGAAGATATTGGACTATTTTATGATTGCAAATGGTAAAGAATGTGATTAAAGGCTCTTTTCCTATGTCAAAAGTTTTAGTTTTCGAGGGTAATAGCTGCGTATGTTGAAAAAATGAAGATATTAGACTATTTTATGATTGCAAATGGTACAGAATGTGATTAAAGGCTCTTTTCCTATGTCAAAAAATTTAGTTTTCGAGGGTAATTGCTACGTATGTTGAAAAAATGAAGATATTAGACTATTTTATGATTGCAAATGGTAAAGAATGTGATTAAAGGCTCTTTTCCTATTTCAAAAGTTTTAGTTTTCGAGGGTAATAGCTACGTATGTTGAAAAAATGAAGATATTAGACTATTTTATGATTGCAAATGGTAAAGAATGTGATTAAAGGCTCTTTTCCTATTTCAAAAGTTTTAGTTTTCGAGGGTAATATCTATGTCTGTGGAAAAAATGAAGATATTAGACTATTTTATGATTGCACATGGTAAAGAATGTGATTAAAGGCTCTTTTCCTATGTCAAAAGTTTTAGTTTTCGAGGGTAATAGCTTTGTCTGTGGAATAAATGAAGATATTAGACAAATTTATGATTGCACATGGTAAAGAATGTGATTAAAGGCTCTTTTCCTATTTTTAAAAGGTTTAGTTTTCGAGGGTAATAGCTACGTATGTTGAAAAAATGAAGATATTAGACAATTTTATGATTGCAAATGGTAAAGAATGTGATTAAAGGCTCTTTTCCTATTTCAAAAGTTTTAGTTTTCGAGGGTAATACCTAAGTAAGTTGAAAAAATGAAGATATTAGACTATTTTATGATTGCAAATGGTAAAATATGTGATTAAAGGCTCTTTTCCTATTTCAAAAGTTTTAGTTTTCGAGGGTAATAGCGATGTCTGTGGAAAAAATGAAGATATTAGACTATTTTATGATTGCAAATGGTAAAGAATGTGATTAAAGGCTCTTTTCCTATGTCAAAAGTTTTAGTTTTCGGGGGTAATAGCTACGTATGTTGAAAAAATGAAGATATTAGACAATTTTATGATTGCACATGGTAAAGAATGTGATTAAAGGCTCTTTTCCTATTTCAAAAGTTTTAGTTTTCGAGGGTAATAGCTACGTATGTTGAAAAAATGAAGATATTAGACAATTTTATGATTGCAAATGGTAAAGAATGTGATTAAAGGCTCTTTTCCTATTTCAAAAGTTTTAGTTTTCGAGGGTAATACCTAAGTAAGTTGAAAAAATGAAGATATTAGACTATTTTATGATTGCAAATGGTAAAATATGTGATTAAAGGCTCTTTTCCTATTTCAAAAGTTTTAGTTTTCGAGGGTAATAGCGATGTCTGTGGAAAAAATGAAGATATTAGACTATTTTATGATTGCAAATGGTAAAGAATGTGATTAAAGGCTCTTTTCCTATGTCAAAAGTTTTAGTTTTCGGGGGTAATAGCTACGTATGTTGAAAAAATGAAGATATTAGACTATTTTATGATTGCAAATGGTAAAGAATGTGATTAAAGGCTCTTTTCCTATGTCAAAAGTTTTAGTTTTCGAGGGTAATAGCTACGTATGTTGAAAAAATGAAGATATTAGACTATTTTATGATTGTACATGGTAAAGAATGTGATTAAAGGCTCTTTTCCTATGTCAAAAGTTTTAGTTTTCGAGGGTAATAGCTTTGTCTGTGGAAAAAATGAAGATATTAGACAATTTTATGATTGCACATGGTAAAGAATGTGATTAAAGGCTCTTTTCCTATTTCAAAAGTTTTAGTTTTCGAGGGTAATAGCTACGTATGTTGAAAAAATGAAGATATTAGACTATTTTATGATTGCAAATGGTAAAGAATGTGATTAAAGGCTCTTTTCCTATGTCAAAAGTTTTAGTTTTCGAGGGTAATAGCTACGTATGTTGAAAAAATGAAGATATTAGACTATTTTATGATTGCAAATGGTAAAGAATGTGATTAAAGGCTCTTTTCCTATTTCAAAAGTTTTAGTTTTCGAGGGTAATAGCTATATCTGTGGAAAAAATGAAGATATTAGACTATTTTATGATTGCAAATGGTAAAGAATGTGATTAAAGGCTCTTTTCCTATTTCAAAAGTTTTAGTTTTCGAGGGTAATAGCTTTGTCTGTGGAAAAAATGAAGATATTAGACTATTTTATGATTGTACATGGTAAAGAATGTGATTAAAGGCTCTTTTCCTATTTCAAAAGTTTTAGTTTTCGAGGGTAATAGCTACGTATGTTGAAAAAATGAAGATATTAGACTATTTTATGATTGCAAATGGTAAAGAATGTGATTAAAGGCTCTTTTCCTATGTCAAAAGTTTTAGTTTTCGAGGGTAATAGCTACGTATGTTGAAAAAATGAAGATATTAGACTATTTTATGATTGCAAATGGTAAAGAATGTGATTAAAGGCTCTTTTCCTATGTCAAAAGTTTTAGTTTTCGAGGGTAATAGCTACGTATGTTGAAAAAATGAAGATATTAGACTATTTTATGATTGCAAATGGTAAAGAATGTGATTAAAGGCTCTTTTCCTATTTCAAAAGTTTTAGTTTTCGAGGGTAATAGCTACGTATGTTGAAAAAATGAAGATATTAGACTATTTTATGATTGCAAATGGTAAAGAATGTGATTAAAGGCTCTTTTCCTATGTCAAAAGTTTTAGTTTTCGAGGGTAATAGCTATGTCTGTGGAAAAAATGAAGATATTAGACTATTTTATGATTGCAAATGGTAAAGAATGTGATTAAAGGCTCTTTTCCTATTTCAAAAGTTTTAGTTTTCGAGGGTAATAGCTATATGTTGTGGAAAAAATGAAGATATTAGACTATTTTATGATTGCAAATGGTAAAGAATGTGATTAAAGGCTCTTTTCCTATTTCAAAAGTTTTAGTTTTCGAGGGTAATAGCTACGTATGTTGAAAAAATGAAGATATTAGACTATTTTATGATTGCACATGGTAAAGAATGTGATTAAAGGCTCTTTTCCTATGTCAAAAGTTTTAGTTTTCGAGGGTAATAGCTTTGTCTGTGGAAAAAATGAAGATATTAGACTATTTTATGATTGCACATGGTAAAGAATGTGATTAAAGGCTCTTTTCCTATGTCAAAAGTTTTAGTTTTCGGGGTAATAGCTACGTATGTTGAAAAAATGAAGATATTAGACTATTTTATGATTGCAAATGGTAAAGAATGTGATTAAAGGCTCTTTTCCTATTTCAAAAGTTTTAGTTTTCGGGGTAATAGCTTATGTTGAAAAAATGAAGATATTAGACTATTTTATGATTGCAAATGGTAAAGAATGTGATTAAAGGCTCTTTTCCTATTTCAAAAGTTTTAGTTTTCGAGGGTAATAGCTTTGTCTGTGGAAAAAATGAAGATATTAGACTATTTTATGATTGCACATGGTAAAGAATGTGATTAAAGGCTCTTTTCCTATTTCAAAAGTTTTAGTTTTCGAGGGTAATAGCTACGTAGTTGAAAAAATGAAGATATTAGACTATTTTATGATTGCAAATGGTAAAGAATGTGATTAAAGGCTCTTTTCCTATTTCAAAAGTTTTAGTTTTCGAGGGTAATAGCTACGTATGTTGAAAAAATGAAGATATTAGACAATTTTATGATTGCAAATGGTAAAGAATGTGATTAAAGGCTCTTTTCCTATTTCAAAAGTTTTAGTTTTCAAGGGTAATAGCTACGATGTTGAAAAAATGAAGATATTAGACTATTTTATGATTGCAAATGGTAAAGAATGTGATTAAAGGCTCTTTTCCTATTTCAAAAGTTTTAGTTTTCGAGGGTAATAGCTACGTATGTTGAAAAAATGAAGATATTAGACTATTTTATGATTGCAAATGGTAAAGAATGTGATTAAAGGCTCTTTTCCTATGTCAAAAGTTTTAGTTTTCGAGGGTAATAGCTACGTATGTTGAAAAAATGAAGATATTAGACTATTTTATGATTGCAAATGGTAAAGAATGTGATTAAAGGCTCTTTTCCTATGTCAAAAGTTTTAGTTTTCGAGGGTAATAGCTACGTATGTTGAAAAAATGAAGATATTAGACTATTTTATGATTGCACATGGTAAAGAATGTGATTAAAGGCTCTTTTCCTATGTCAAAAGTTTTAGTTTTCGAGGGTAATAGCTACGTATGTTGAAAAAATGAAGATATTAGACTATTTTATGATTGCAAATGGTAAAGAATGTGATTAAAGGCTCTTTTCCTATTTCAAAAGTTTTAGTTTTCGAGGGTAATAGCTACGTATGTTGAAAAAATGAAGATATTAGACTATTTTATGATTGCAAATGGTAAAGAATGTGATTAAAGGCTCTTTTCCTATGTCAAAAGTTTTAGTTTTCGAGGGTAATAGCTTTGTCTGTGGAAAAAATGAAGATATTAGACTATTTTATGATTGCACATGGTAAAGAATGTGATTAAAGGCTCTTTTCCTATGTCAAAAGTTTTAGTTTTCGAGGGTAATAGCTACGTATGTTGAATGTGAACAATTTTATGATTGCAAATGGTAAAGAATGTGATTAAAGGCTCTTTTCCTATTTCAAAAGTTTTAGTTTTCGAGGGTAATAGCTACGTATGTTGAAAAAATGAAGATATTAGACAATTTTATGATTGCAAATGGTAAAGAATGTGATTAAAGGCTCTTTTCCTATTTCAAAAGTTTTAGTTTTCGAGGGTAATACTACGTATGTTGAAAAAATGAAGATATTAGACTATTTTATGATTGCAAATGGTAAAGAATGTGATTAAAGGCTCTTTTCCTATTTCAAAAGTTTTAGTTTTCGAGGGTAATAGCGATGTTGAAAAAATGAAGATATTAGACTATTTTATGATTGCAAATGGTAAAGAATGTGATTAAAGGCTCTTTTCCTATGTCAAAAGTTTTAGTTTTCGAGGGTAATAGCGATGTTGTGGAAAAAATGAAGATATTAGACTATTTTATGATTGCAAATGGTAAAGAATGTGATTAAAGGCTCTTTTCCTATGTCAAAAGTTTTAGTTTTCGAGGGTAATAGCTACGTATGTTGAAAAAATGAAGATATTAGACTATTTTATGATTGCAAATGGTAAAGAATGTGATTAAAGGCTCTTTTCCTATGTCAAAAGTTTTAGTTTTCGAGGGTAATAGCTACGTATGTTGAAAAAATGAAGATATTAGACTATTTTATGATTGCAAATGGTAAAGAATGTGATTAAAGGCTCTTTTCCTATGTCAAAAGTTTTAGTTTTCGAGGGTAATAGCTTTGTCTGTGGAAAAAATGAAGATATTAGACTATTTTATGATTGCACATGGTAAAGAATGTGATTAAAGGCTCTTTTCCTATTTCAAAAGTTTTAGTTTTCGAGGGTAATAGCTAGTATGTTGAAAAAATGAAGATATTAGACAATTTTATGATTGCACATGGTAAAGAATGTGATTAAAGGCTCTTTTCCTATGTCAAAAGTTTTAGTTTTCGAGGGTAATAGCTACGTATGTTGAAAAAATGAAGATATTAGACTATTTTATGATTGCAAATGGTAAAGAATGTGATTAAAGGCTCTTTTCCTATTTCAAAAGTTTTAGTTTTCGAGGGTAATAGCTACGTATGTTGAAAAAATGAAGATATTAGACAATTTTATGATTGCAAATGGTAAAGAATGTGATTAAAGGCTCTTTTCCTATGTCAAAAGTTTTAGTTTTCGAGGGTAATAGCTACCTATGTTGAAAAAATGAAGATATTAGACTATTTTATGATTGCAAATGGTAAAGAATGTGATTAAAGGCTCTTTTCCTATTTCAAAAGTTTTAGTTTTCGAGGGTAATAGCTATGTCTGTGGAAAAAATGAAGATATTAGACTATTTTATGATTGCACATGGTAAAGAATGTGATTAAAGGCTCTTTTCCTATGTCAAAAGTTTTAGTTTTCGAGGGTAATAGCTACGTATGTTGAAAAAATGAAGATATTAGACTATTTTATGATTGCAAATGGTAAAGAATGTGATTAAAGGCTCTTTTCCTATGTCAAAAGTTTTAGTTTTCGAGGGTAATAGCTACGTATGTTGAAAAAATGAAGATATTAGACTATTTTATGATTGCAAATGGTAAAGAATGTGATTAAAGGCTCTTTTCCTATTTCAAAAGTTTTAGTTTTCGAGGGTAATAGCTACGTTGTGGAAAAAATGAAGATATTAGACTATTTTATGATTGCACATGGTAAAGAATGTGATTAAAGGCTCTTTTCCTATTTCAAAAGTTTAGTTTTCGAGGGTAATAGCTACGTATGTCTGTGGAAAAAATGAAGATATTAGACTATTTTATGATTGCACATGGTAAAGAATGTGATTAAAGGCTCTTTTCCTATTTCAAAAGTTTTAGTTTTCGAGGGTAATAGCTACGTATGTTGAAAAAATGAAGATATTAGACTATTTTATGATTGCACATGGTAAAGAATGTGATTAAAGGCTCTTTTCCTATGTCAAAAGTTTTAGTTTTCGAGGGTAATAGCTACGTATGTTGAAAAAATGAAGATATTAGACAATTTTATGATTGCACATGGTAAAGAATGTGATTAAAGGCTCTTTTCCTATTTCAAAAGTTTTAGTTTTCGAGGGTAATAGCTACTTGTTGAAAAATGAAGATATTAGACTATTTTATGATTGCAAATGGTAAAGAATGTGATTAAAGGCTCTTTTCCTATGTCAAAAGTTTTAGTTTTCGAGGGTAATAGCTACGTATGTTGAAAAAATGAAGATATTAGACTATTTTATGATTGCAAATGGTAAAGAATGTGATTAAAGGCTCTTTTCCTATTTCAAAAGTTTTAGTTTTCGAGGGTAATAGCTACGTATGTTGAAAAAATGAAGATATTAGACTATTTTATGATTGCAATGGTAAAGAATGTGATTAAAGGCTCTTTTCCTATTTCAAAAGTTTTAGTTTTCGAGGGTAATAGCTACGTATGTTGAAAAAATGAAGATATTAGACTATTTTATGATTGCAAATGGTAAAGAATGTGATTAAAGGCTCTTTTCCTATTCAAAAGTTTTAGTTTTCGAGGGTAATAGCTACGTATGTTGAAAAAATGAAGATATTAGACTATTTTATGATTGCAAATGGTAAAGAATGTGATTAAAGGCTCTTTTCCTATTTCAAAAGTTTTAGTTTTCGAGGGTAATAGCTACGTATGTTGAAAAAATGAAGATATTAGACTATTTTATGATTGCAAATGGTAAAGAATGTGATTAAAGGCTCTTTTCCTATTTCAAAAGTTTTAGTTTTCGAGGGTAATAGCTACGTATGTTGAAAAAATGAAGATATTAGACTATTTATGATTGCAATGGTAAAGAATGTGATTAAAGGCTCTTTTCCTATTTCAAAAGTTTTAGTTTTCGAGGGTAATAGCTACGTATGTGAAAAAATGAAGATATTAGACTATTTTATGATTGCAAATGGTAAAGAATGTGATTAAAGGCTCTTTTCCTATTTCAAAAGTTTTAGTTTTCGAGGGTAATAGCTACGTATGTTGAAAAAATGAAGATATTAGACTATTTTATGATTGCAAATGGTAAAGAATGTGATTAAAGGCTCTTTTCCTATTTCAAAAGTTTTAGTTTTCGAGGGTAATAGCTACGTAATGTTGAAAAAATGAAGATATTAGACTATTTTATGATTGCACATGGTAAAGAATGTGATTAAAGGCTCTTTTCCTATTTCAAAAGTTTTAGTTTTCGAGGGTAATAGCTACGTATGTTGAAAAAATGAAGATATTAGACTATTTTATGATTGCAAATGGTAAAGAATGTGATTAAAGGCTCTTTTCCTATTTCAAAAGTTTTAGTTTTCGAGGGTAATAGCTACGTATGTTGAAAAAATGAAGATATTAGACTATTTTATGATTGCAAATGGTAAAGAATGTGATTAAAGGCTCTTTTCCTATTTCAAAAGTTTTAGTTTTCGAGGGTAATAGCTACGTATGTTGAAAAAATGAAGATATTACTATTTTATGATTGCACATGGTAAAGAATGTGATTAAAGGCTCTTTTCCTATTTCAAAAGTTTTAGTTTTCGAGGGTAATAGCTACGTATGTGAAAAAATGAAGATATTAGACTATTTTATGATTGCAAATGGTAAAGAATGTGATTAAAGGCTCTTTTCCTATTTCAAAAGTTTTAGTTTTCGAGGGTAATAGCTACGTATGTGAAAAAATGAAGATATTAGACTATTTTATGATTGCAATGGTAAAGAATGTGATTAAAGGCTCTTTTCCTATTTCAAAAGTTTTAGTTTTCGAGGGTAATAGCTATTTATGTTGAAAAAATGAAGATATTAGACTATATTATGATTGCAAATGGTAAAGAATGTGATTAAAGGCTCTTTTCCTATTTCAAAAGTTTTAGTTTTCGAGGGTAATAGCTACGTATGTTGAAAAAATGAAGATATTAGACTATTTTATGATTGCACATGGTAAAGAATGTGATTAAAGGCTCTTTTCCTATTTCAAAAGTTTTAGTTTTCGAGGGTAATAGCTACGTATGTTGAAAAAATGAAGATATTAGACTATTTTATGATTGCAAATGGTAAAGAATGTGATTAAAGGCTCTTTTCCTATTTCAAAAGTTTTAGTTTTCGAGGGTAATAGCTACGTATGTTAAAAAAATGAAGATATTAGACTATTTTATGATTGCAAATGGTAAAGAATGTGATTAAAGGCTCTTTTCCTATTTCAAAAGTTTTAGTTTTCGAGGGTAATAGCTACGTATGTTGAAAAAATGAAGATATTAGACTATTTTATGATTGCAAATGGTAAAGAATGTGATTAAAGGCTCTTTTCCTATTTCAAAAGTTTTAGTTTTCGAGGGTAATAGCTACGTATGTGAAAAAATGAAGATATTAGACTATTTTATGATTGCACATGGTAAAGAATGTGATTAAAGGCTCTTTTCCTATTTCAAAAGTTTTAGTTTTCGAGGGTAATAGCTACGTATGTTGAAAAAATGAAGATATTAGACTATTTTATGATTGCAAATGGTAAAGAATGTGATTAAAGGCTCTTTTCCTATTTCAAAAGTTTTAGTTTTCGAGGGTAATAGCTACGTATGTTGAAAAAATGAAGATATTAGACTATTTTATGATTGCAAATGGTAAAGAATGTGATTAAAGGCTCTTTTCCTATGTCAAAAGTTTTAGTTTTCGAGGGTAATAGCTACGTATGTTGAAAAAATGAAGATATTAGACTATTTTATGATTGCAAATGGTAAAGAATGTGATTAAAGGCTCTTTTCCTATTTCAAAAGTTTTAGTTTTCGAGGGTAATAGCTACGTATGTTGAAAAAATGAAGATATTAGACTATTTTATGATTGCAAATGGTAAAGAATGTGATTAAAGGCTCTTTTCCTATTTCAAAAGTTTTAGTTTTCGAGGGTAATAGCTACGTATGTTGAAAAAATGAAGATATTAGACTATTTTATGATTGCACATGGTAAAGAATGTGATTAAAGGCTCTTTTCCTATTCAAAAGTTTTAGTTTTCGAGGGTAATAGCTACGTATGTGAAAAAATGAAGATATTAGACTATTTTATGATTGACATGGTAAAGAATGTGATTAAAGGCTCTTTTCCTATTTCAAAAGTTTTAGTTTTCGAGGGTAATAGCTACGTATGTTGAAAAAATGAAGATATTAGACAATTTTATGATTGCAAATGGTAAAGAATGTGATTAAAGGCTCTTTTCCTATTTCAAAAGTTTTAGTTTTCGAGGGTAATAGCTACGTATGTTGAAAAAATGAAGATATTAGACTATTTTATGATTGCAAATGGTAAAGAATGTGATTAAAGGCTCTTTTCCTATGTCAAAAGTTTTAGTTTTCGAGGGTAATAGCTACGTATGTTGAAAAAATGAAGATATTAGACTATTTTATGATTGCACATGGTAAAGAATGTGATTAAAGGCTCTTTTTCTATTTCAAAAGTTTTAGTTTTCGAGGGTAATAGCTACGTATGTTGAAAAAATGAAGATATTAGACTATTTTATGATTGCAAATGGTAAAGAATGTGATTAAAGGCTCTTTTCCTATGTCAAAAGTTTTAGTTTTCGAGGGTAATAGCTACGTATGTTGAAAAAATGAAGATATTAGACTATTTTATGATTGCAAATGGTAAAGAATGTGATTAAAGGCTCTTTTCCTATTTCAAAAGTTTTAGTTTTCGAGGGTAATAGCTACGTATGTTGAAAAAATGAAGATATTAGACTATTTTATGATTGCAAATGGTAAAGAATGTGATTAAAGGCTCTTTTCCTATGTCAAAAGTTTTAGTTTTCGAGGGTAATAGCTACGTATGTTGAAAAAATGAAGATATTAGACTATTTTATGATTGCAAATGGTAAAGAATGTGATTAAAGGCTCTTTTCCTATTTCAAAAGTTTTAGTTTTCGAGGGTAATAGCTACGTATGTTGAAAAAATGAAGATATTAGACTATTTTATGATTGCAAATGGTAAAGAATGTGATTAAAGGCTCTTTTCCTATTTCAAAAGTTTTAGTTTTCGAGGGTAATAGCTACGTATGTTGAAAAAATGAAGATATTAGACTATTTTATGATTGCAAATGGTAAAGAATGTGATTAAAGGCTCTTTTCCTATTTCAAAAGTTTTAGTTTTCGAGGGTAATAGCTATTGTCTGTGGAAAAAATGAAGATATTAGACTATTTTATGATTGCACATGGTAAAGAATGTGATTAAAGGCTCTTTTCCTATTTCAAAAGTTTTAGTTTTCGAGGGTAATAGCTACGTATGTTGAAAAAATGAAGATATTAGACAATTTTATGATTGCACATGGTAAAGAATGTGATTAAAGGCTCTTTTCCTATTTCAAAAGTTTTAGTT
>NW_027065390.1:0-22179 GCF_032884065.1 Artemia franciscana
AGTAGATAGACTAGCTAGAATCAAACTTTCACTGTTCTATCTACTATTGATATCTATTTATTGAATAGTGAAAAAGTCTTTTCTAAAATGACGTCTTGCATATGACTCATAGAAATAGTAGATAGACTAGCTAGAATCAAACTTTCACTGTTCTATCTACTATTGATATCTATTTATTGAATAGTGAAAAAGTCTTTTCTAAAATGACGTCTTGCATATGACTCATAGAAATAGTAGATAGACTAGCTAGAATCAAACTTTCACTGTTCTATCTACTATTGATATCTATTTATTGAATAGTGAAAAAGTCTTTTCTAAAATGACGTCTTGCATATGACTCATAGAAATAGTAGATAGACTAGCTAGAATCAAACTTTCACTGTTCTATCTACTATTGATATCTATTTATTGAATAGTGAAAAAGTCTTTTCTAAAATGACGTCTTGCATATGACTCATAGAAATAGTAGATAGACTAGCTAGAATCAAACTTTCACTGTTCTATCTACTATTGATATCTATTTATTGAATAGTGAAAAAGTCTTTTCTAAAATGACGTCTTGCATATGACTCATAGAAATAGTAGATAGACTAGCTAGAATCAAACTTTCACTGTTCTATCTACTATTGATATCTATTTATTGAATAGTGAAAAAGTCTTTTCTAAAATGACGTCTTGCATATGACTCATAGAAATAGTAGATAGACTAGCTAGAATCAAACTTTCACTGTTCTATCTACTATTGATATCTATTTATTGAATAGTGAAAAGTCTTTTCTAAAATGACGTCTTGCATATGACTCATAGAAATAGTAGATAGACTAGCTAGAATCAAACTTTCACTGTTCTATCTACTATTGATATCTATTTATTGAATAGTGAAAAAGTCTTTTCTAAAATGACGTCTTGCATATGACTCATAGAAATAGTAGATAGACTAGCTAGAATCAAACTTTCACTGTTCTATCTACTATTGATATCTATTTATTGAATAGTGAAAAAGTCTTTTCTAAAATGACGTCTTGCATATGACTCATAGAAATAGTAGATAGACTAGCTAGAATCAAACTTTCACTGTTCTATCTACTATTGATATCTATTTATTGAATAGTGAAAAAGTCTTTTCTAAAATGACGTCTTGCATATGACTCATAGAAATAGTAGATAGACTAGCTAGAATCAAACTTTCACTGTTCTATCTACTATTGATATCTATTTATTGAATAGTGAAAAA
Organism: Artemia franciscana; assembly: GCF_032884065.1. Lineage (NCBI taxonomy): Eukaryota > Metazoa > Arthropoda > Branchiopoda > Anostraca > Artemiidae > Artemia > Artemia franciscana. Next base: position 1,235 of record NW_027065390.1, read on the forward strand.
GTCTTTTCTAAAATGACGTCTTGCATATGACTCATAGAAATAGTAGATAGACTAGCTAGAATCAAACTTTCACTGTTCTATCTACTATTGATATCTATTTATTGAATAGTGAAAAAGTCTTTTCTAAAATGACGTCTTGCATATGACTCATAGAAATAGTAGATAGACTAGCTAGAATCAAACTTTCACTGTTCTATCTACTATTGATATCTATTTATTGAATAGTGAAAAAGTCTTTTCTAAAATGACGTCTTGCATATGACTCATAGAAATAGTAGATAGACTAGCTAGAATCAAACTTTCACTGTTCTATCTACTATTGATATCTATTTATTGAATAGTGAAAAAGTCTTTTCTAAAATGACGTCTTGCATATGACTCATAGAAATAGTAGATAGACTAGCTAGAATCAAACTTTCACTGTTCTATCTACTATTGATATCTATTTATTGAATAGTGAAAAAGTCTTTTCTAAAATGACGTCTTGCATATGACTCATAGAAATAGTAGATAGACTAGCTAGAATCAAACTTTCACTGTTCTATCTACTATTGATATCTATTTATTGAATAGTGAAAAAGTCTTTTCTAAAATGACGTCTTGCATATGACTCATAGAAATAGTAGATAGACTAGCTAGAATCAAACTTTCACTGTTCTATCTACTATTGATATCTATTTATTGAATAGTGAAAAAGTCTTTTCTAAAATGACGTCTTGCATATGACTCATAGAAATAGTAGATAGACTAGCTAGAATCAAACTTTCACTGTTCTATCTACTATTGATATCTATTTATTGAATAGTGAAAAAGTCTTTTCTAAAATGACGTCTTGCATATGACTCATAGAAATAGTAGATAGACTAGCTAGAATCAAACTTTCACTGTTCTATCTACTATTGATATCTATTTATTGAATAGTGAAAAAGTCTTTTCTAAAATGACGTCTTGCATATGACTCATAGAAATAGTAGATAGACTAGCTAGAATCAAACTTTCACTGTTCTATCTACTATTGATATCTATTTATTGAATAGTGAAAAAGTCTTTTCTAAAATGACGTCTTGCATATGACTCATAGAAATAGTAGATAGACTAGCTAGAATCAAACTTTCACTGTTCTATCTACTATTGATATCTATTTATTGAATAGTGAAAAAGTCTTTTCTAAAATGACGTCTTGCATATGACTCATAGAAATAGTAGATAGACTAGCTAGAATCAAACTTTCACTGTTCTATCTACTATTGATATCTATTTATTGAATAGTGAAAAAGTCTTTTCTAAAATGACGTCTTGCATATGACTCATAGAAATAGTAGATAGACTAGCTAGAATCAAACTTTCACTGTTCTATCTACTATTGATATCTATTTATTGAATAGTGAAAAAGTCTTTTCTAAAATGACGTCTTGCATATGACTCATAGAAATAGTAGATAGACTAGCTAGAATCAAACTTTCACTGTTCTATCTACTATTGATATCTATTTATTGAATAGTGAAAAAGTCTTTTCTAAAATGACGTCTTGCATATGACTCATAGAAATAGTAGATAGACTAGCTAGAATCAAACTTTCACTGTTCTATCTACTATTGATATCTATTTATTGAATAGTGAAAAAGTCTTTTCTAAAATGACGTCTTGCATATGACTCATAGAAATAGTAGATAGACTAGCTAGAATCAAACTTTCACTGTTCTATCTACTATTGATATCTATTTATTGAATAGTGAAAAAGTCTTTTCTAAAATGACGTCTTGCATATGACTCATAGAAATAGTAGATAGACTAGCTAGAATCAAACTTTCACTGTTCTATCTACTATTGATATCTATTTATTGAATAGTGAAAAAGTCTTTTCTAAAATGACGTCTTGCATATGACTCATAGAAATAGTAGATAGACTAGCTAGAATCAAACTTTCACTGTTCTATCTACTATTGATATCTATTTATTGAATAGTGAAAAAGTCTTTTCTAAAATGACGTCTTGCATATGACTCATAGAAATAGTAGATAGACTAGCTAGAATCAAACTTTCACTGTTCTATCTACTATTGATATCTATTTATTGAATAGTGAAAAAGTCTTTTCTAAAATGACGTCTTGCATATGACTCATAGAAATAGTAGATAGACTAGCTAGAATCAAACTTTCACTGTTCTATCTACTATTGATATCTATTTATTGAATAGTGAAAAAGTCTTTTCTAAAATGACGTCTTGCATATGACTCATAGAAATAGTAGATAGACTAGCTAGAATCAAACTTTCACTGTTCTATCTACTATTGATATCTATTTATTGAATAGTGAAAAAGTCTTTTCTAAAATGAAGTCTTGCATATGACTCATAGAAATAGTAGATAGACTAGCTAGAATCAAACTTTCACTGTTCTATCTACTATTGATATCTATTTATTGAATAGTGAAAAAGTCTTTTCTAAAATGACGTCTTGCATATGACTCATAGAAATAGTAGATAGACTAGCTAGAATCAAACTTTCACTGTTCTATCTACTATTGATATCTATTTATTGAATAGTGAAAAAGTCTTTTCTAAAATGACGTCTTGCATATGACTCATAGAAATAGTAGATAGACTAGTTAGAATCAAACTTTCACTGTTCTATCTACTATTGATATCTATTTATTGAATAGTGAAAAAGTCTTTTCTAAAATGACGTCTTGCATATGACTCATAGAAATAGTAGATAGACTAGCTAGAATCAAACTTTCACTGTTCTATCTACTATTGATATCTATTTATTGAATAGTGAAAAAGTCTTTTCTAAAATGACGTCTTGCATATGACTCATAGAAATAGTAGGTAGACTAGCTAGAATCAAACTTTCACTGTTCTATCTACTATTGATATCTATTTATTGAATAGTGAAAAAGTCTTTTCTAAAATGACGTCTTGCATATGACTCATAGAAATAGTAGATAGACTAGCTAGAATCAAACTTTCACTGTTCTATCTACTATTGATATCTATTTATTGAATAGTGAAAAAGTCTTTTCTAAAATGACGTCTTGCATATGACTCATAGAAATAGTAGATAGACTAGCTAGAATCAAACTTTCACTGTTCTATCTACTATTGATATCTATTTATTGAATAGTGAAAAAGTCTTTTCTAAAATGACGTCTTGCATATGACTCATAGAAATAGTAGATAGACTAGCTAGAATCAAACTTTCACTGTTCTATCTACTATTGATATCTATTTATTGAATAGTGAAAAAGTCTTTTCTAAAATGACGTCTTGCATATGACTCATAGAAATAGTAGATAGACTAGCTAGAATCAAACTTTCACTGTTCTATCTACTATTGATATCTATTTATTGAATAGTGAAAAAGTCTTTTCTAAAATGACGTCTTGCATATGACTCATAGAAATAGTAGATAGACTAGCTAGAATCAAACTTTCACTGTTCTATCTACTATTGATATCTATTTATTGAATAGTGAAAAAGTCTTTTCTAAAATGACGTCTTGCATATGACTCATAGAAATAGTAGATAGACTAGCTAGAATCAAACTTTCACTGTTCTATCTACTATTGATATCTATTTATTGAATAGTGAAAAAGTCTTTTCTAAAATGACGTCTTGCATATGACTCATAGAAATAGTAGATAGACTAGCTAGAATCAAACTTTCACTGTTCTATCTACTATTGATATCTATTTATTGAATAGTGAAAAAGTCTTTTCTAAAATGACGTCTTGCATATGACTCATAGAAATAGTAGATAGACTAGCTAGAATCAAACTTTCACTGTTCTATCTACTATTGATATCTATTTATTGAATAGTGAAAAAGTCTTTTCTAAAATGACGTCTTGCATATGACTCATAGAAATAGTAGATAGACTAGCTAGAATCAAACTTTCACTGTTCTATCTACTATTGATATCTATTTATTGAATAGTGAAAAAGTCTTTTCTAAAATGACGTCTTGCATATGACTATTCAATAAATAGATATCAATAGTAGATAGAACAGTGAAAGTTTGATTCTAGCTAGTCTATCTACTATTTCTATGAGTCATATGCAAGACGTCATTTTAGAAAAGACTTTTTCACTATTCAATAAATAGATATCAATAGTAGATAGAACAGTGAAAGTTTGATTCTAGCTAGTCTATCTACTATTTCTATGAGTCATATGCAAGACGTCATTTTAGAAAAGACTTTTTCACTATTCAATAAATAGATATCAATAGTAGATAGAACAGTGAAAGTTTGATTCTAGCTAGTCTATCTACTATTTCTATGAGTCATATGCAAGACGTCATTTTAGAAAAGACTTTTTCACTATTCAATAAATAGATATCAATAGTAGATAGAAGAGTGAAAGTTTGATTCTAGCTAGTCTATCTACTATTTCTATGAGTCATATGCAAGACGTCATTTTAGAAAAGACTTTTTCACTATTCAATAAATAGATATCAATAGTAGATAGAACAGTGAAAGTTTGATTCTAGCTAGTCTATCTACTATTTCTATGAGTCATATGCAAGACGTCATTTTAGAAAAGACTTTTTCACTATTCAATAAATAGATATCAATAGTAGATAGAACAGTGAAAGTTTGATTCTAGCTAGTCTATCTACTATTTCTATGAGTCATATGCAAGACGTCATTTTAGAAAAGACTTTTTCACTATTCAATAAATAGATATCAATAGTAGACAGAACAGTGAAAGTTTGATTCTAGCTAGTCTATCTACTATTTCTATGAGTCATATGCAAGACGTCATTTTAGAAAAGACTTTTTCACTATTCAATAAATAGATATCAATAGTAGATAGAACAGTGAAAGTTTGATTCTAGCTAGTCTATCTACTATTTCTATGAGTCATATGCAAGACGTCATTTTAGAAAAGACTTTTTCACTATTCAATAAATAGATATCAATAGTAGATAGAACAGTGAAAGTTTGATTCTAGCTAGTCTATCTACTATTTCTATGAGTCATATGCAAGACGTCATTTTAGAAAAGACTTTTTCACTATTCAATAAATAGATATCAATAGTAGATAGAACAGTGAAAGTTTGATTCTAGCTAGTCTATCTACTATTTCTATGAGTCATATGCAAGACGTCATTTTAGAAAAGACTTTTTCACTATTCAATAAATAGATATCAATAGTAGATAGAACAGTGAAAGTTTGATTCTAGCTAGTCTATCTACTATTTCTATGAGTCATATGCAAGACGTCATTTTAGAAAAGACTTTTTCACTATTCAATAAATAGATATCAATAGTAGATAGAACAGTGAAAGTTTGATTCTAGCTAGTCTATCTACTATTTCTATGAGTCATATGCAAGACTTCATTTTAGAAAAGACTTTTTCACTATTCAATAAATAGATATCAATAGTAGATAGAACAGTGAAAGTTTGATTCTAGCTAGTCTATCTACTATTTCTATGAGTCATATGCAAGACGTCATTTTAGAAAAGACTTTTTCACTATTCAATAAATAGATATCAATAGTAGATAGAACAGTGAAAGTTTGATTCTAGCTAGTCTATCTACTATTTCTATGAGTCATATGCAAGACGTCATTTTAGAAAAGACTTTTTCACTATTCAATAAATAGATATCAATAGTAGATAGAACAGTGAAAGTTTGATTCTAGCTAGTCTATCTACTATTTCTATGAGTCATATGCAAGACGTCATTTTAGAAAAGACTTTTTCACTATTCAATAAATAGATATCAATAGTAGATAGAACAGTGAAAGTTTGATTCTAGCTAGTCTATCTACTATTTCTATGAGTCATATGCAAGACGTCATTTTAGAAAAGACTTTTTCACTATTCAATAAATAGATATCAATAGTAGATAGAACAGTGAAAGTTTGATTCTAGCTAGTCTATCTACTATTTCTATGAGTCATATGCAAGACGTCATTTTAGAAAAGACTTTTTCACTATTCAATAAATAGATATCAATAGTAGATAGAACAGTGAAAGTTTGATTCTAGCTAGTCTATCTACTATTTCTATGAGTCATATGCAAGACGTCATTTTAGAAAAGACTTTTTCACTATTCAATAAATAGATATCAATAGTAGATAGAACAGTGAAAGTTTGATTCTAGCTAGTCTATCTACTATTTCTATGAGTCATATGCAAGACGTCATTTTAGAAAAGACTTTTTCACTATTCAATAAATAGATATCAATAGTAGATAGAACAGTGAAAGTTTGATTCTAGCTAGTCTATCTACTATTTCTATGAGTCATATGCAAGACGTCATTTTAGAAAAGACTTTTTCACTATTCAATAAATAGATATCAATAGTAGATAGAACAGTGAAAGTTTGATTCTAGCTAGTCTATCTACTATTTCTATGAGTCATATGCAAGACGTCATTTTAGAAAAGACTTTTTCACTATTCAATAAATAGATATCAATAGTAGATAGAACAGTGAAAGTTTGATTCTAGCTAGTCTATCTACTATTTCTATGAGTCATATGCAAGACGTCATTTTAGAAAAGACTTTTTCACTATTCAATAAATAGATATTAATAGTAGATAGAACAGTGAAAGTTTGATTCTAGCTAGTCTATCTACTATTTCTATGAGTCATATGCAAGACGTCATTTTAGAAAAGACTTTTTCACTATTCAATAAATAGATATCAATAGTAGATAGAACAGTGAAAGTTTGATTCTAGCTAGTCTATCTACTATTTCTATGAGTCATATGCAAGACGTCATTTTAGAAAAGACTTTTTCACTATTCAATAAATAGATATCAATAGTAGATAGAACAGTGAAAGTTTGATTCTAGCTAGTCTATCTACTATTTCTATGAGTCATATGCAAGACGTCATTTTAGAAAAGACTTTTTCACTATTCAATAAATAGATATCAATAGTAGACAGAACAGTGAAAGTTTGATTCTAGCTAGTCTATCTACTATTTCTATGAGTCATATGCAAGACGTCATTTTAGAAAAGACTTTTTCACTATTCAATAAATAGATATCAATAGTAGATAGAACAGTGAAAGTTTGATTCTAGCTAGTCTATCTACTATTTCTATGAGTCATATGCAAGACGTCATTTTAGAAAAGACTTTTTCACTATTCAATAAATAGATATCAATAGTAGATAGAACAGTGAAAGTTTGATTCTAGCTAGTCTATCTACTATTTCTATGAGTCATATGCAAGACGTCATTTTAGAAAAGACTTTTTCACTATTCAATAAATAGATATCAATAGTAGATAGAACAGTGAAAGTTTGATTCTAGCTAGTCTATCTACTATTTCTATGAGTCATATGCAAGACGTCATTTTAGAAAAGACTTTTTCACTATTCAATAAATAGATATCAATAGTAGATAGAACAGTGAAAGTTTGATTCTAGCTAGTCTATCTACTATTTCTATGAGTCATATGCAAGACGTCATTTTAGAAAAGACTTTTTCACTATTCAATAAATAGATATCAATAGTAGATAGAACAGTGAAAGTTTGATTCTAGCTAGTCTATCTACTATTTCTATGAGTCATATGCAAGACGTCATTTTAGAAAAGACTTTTTCACTATTCAATAAATAGATATCAATAGTAGATAGAACAGTGAAAGTTTGATTCTAGCTAGTCTATCTACTATTTCTATGAGTCATATGCAAGACGTCATTTTAGAAAAGACTTTTTCACTATTCAATAAATAGATATTAATAGTAGATAGAACAGTGAAAGTTTGATTCTAGCTAGTCTATCTACTATTTCTATGAGTCATATGCAAGACGTCATTTTAGAAAAGACTTTTTCACTATTCAATAAATAGATATCAATAGTAGATAGAACAGTGAAAGTTTGATTCTAGCTAGTCTATCTACTATTTCTATGAGTCATATGCAAGACGTCATTTTAGAAAAGACTTTTTCACTATTCAATAAATAGATATCAATAGTAGATAGAACAGTGAAAGTTTGATTCTAGCTAGTCTATCTACTATTTCTATGAGTCATATGCAAGACGTCATTTTAGAAAAGACTTTTTCACTATTCAATAAATAGATATCAATAGTAGATAGAACAGTGAAAGTTTGATTCTAGCTAGTCTATCTACTATTTCTATGAGTCATATGCAAGACGTCATTTTAGAAAAGACTTTTTCACTATTCAATAAATAGATATCAATAGTAGATAGAACAGTGAAAGTTTGATTCTAGCTAGTCTATCTACTATTTCTATGAGTCATATGCAAGACGTCATTTTAGAAAAGACTTTTTCACTATTCAATAAATAGATATCAATAGTAGATAGAACAGTGAAAGTTTGATTCTAGCTAGTCTATCTACTATTTCTATGAGTCATATGCAAGACGTCATTTTAGAAAAGACTTTTTCACTATTCAATAAATAGATATTAATAGTAGATAGAACAGTGAAAGTTTGATTCTAGCTAGTCTATCTACTATTTCTATGAGTCATATGCAAGACGTCATTTTAGAAAAGACTTTTTCACTATTCAATAAATAGATATCAATAGTAGATAGAACAGTGAAAGTTTGATTCTAGCTAGTCTATCTACTATTTCTATGAGTCATATGCAAGACGTCATTTTAGAAAAGACTTTTTCACTATTCAATAAATAGATATCAATAGTAGATAGAACAGTGAAAGTTTGATTCTAGCTAGTCTATCTACTATTTCTATGAGTCATATGCAAGACGTCATTTTAGAAAAGACTTTTTCACTATTCAATAAATAGATATCAATAGTAGATAGAACAGTGAAAGTTTGATTCTAGCTAGTCTATCTACTATTTCTATGAGTCATATGCAAGACGTCATTTTAGAAAAGACTTTTTCACTATTCAATAAATAGATATCAATAGTAGATAGAACAGTGAAAGTTTGATTCTAGCTAGTCTATCTACTATTTCTATGAGTCATATGCAAGACGTCATTTTAGAAAAGACTTTTTCACTATTCAATAAATAGATATCAATAGTAGATAGAACAGTGAAAGTTTGATTCTAGCTAGTCCTATCTACTATTTCTATGAGTCATATGCAAGACGTCATTTTAGAAAAGACTTTTTCACTATTCAATAAATAGATATTAATAGTAGATAGAACAGTGAAAGTTTGATTCTAGCTAGTCTATCTACTATTTCTATGAGTCATATGCAAGACGTCATTTTAGAAAAGACTTTTTCACTATTCAATAAATAGATATCAATAGTAGATAGAACAGTGAAAGTTTGATTCTAGCTAGTCTATCTACTATTTCTATGAGTCATATGCAAGACGTCATTTTAGAAAAGACTTTTTCACTATTCAATAAATAGATATCAATAGTAGATAGAACAGTGAAAGTTTGATTCTAGCTAGTCTATCTACTATTTCTATGAGTCATATGCAAGACGTCATTTTAGAAAAGACTTTTTCACTATTCAATAAATAGATATCAATAGTAGATAGAACAGTGAAAGTTTGATTCTAGCTAGTCTATCTACTATTTCTATGAGTCATATGCAAGACGTCATTTTAGAAAAGACTTTTTTCACTATTCAATAAATAGATATCAATAGTAGATAGAACAGTGAAAGTTTGATTCTAGCTAGTCTATCTACTATTTCTATGAGTCATATGCAAGACGTGAAATGCAAGTTCACTTGTATAAGAGTCGAGGCAAATTGTAGGAGGCCCTTGTAGGCTTTGAATTGGACTCTTATTTCCATTTATATTCATTGTCAAATTTTACAATATATTGTCTCACTCGCCGTGAATTAACACGTTAGACCCTCAAAAGGGTTGACTCTAGTTCAGCATTGTGGAGTGATATGCATGAGAGGAAAATTTTCATCCAAGTCAACTTGTAGTCAACCTGCGATTGTTCCCCAGCGAGAACCTCCAACCGGTACAACTCTAGTTCGTCATTGTAAAAAGACACGTTTGCATGGAGCATAAATGGGAGACAGTAACAACGGCCATCCAAGGGGTAAAATTAACCTGGACAATTTGTCTTGGCTTTTTTCGTCAATTGGCCATGACTTCCGTTCAAAAGACGTCATTTTAGAAAAGACTTTTTCACTATTCAATAAATAGATATCAATAGTAGATAGAACAGTGAAAGTTTGATTCTAGCTAGTCTATCTACTATTTCTATGAGTCATATGCAAGACGTCATTTTAGAAAAGACTTTTTCACTATTCAATAAATAGATATCAATAGTAGATAGAACAGTGAAAGTTTGATTCTAGCTAGTCTATCTACTATTTCTATGAGTCATATGCAAGACGTCATTTTAGAAAAGACTTTTTCACTATTCAATAAATAGATATCAATAGTAGATAGAACAGTGAAAGTTTGATTCTAGCTAGTCTATCTACTATTTCTATGAGTCATATGCAAGACGTCATTTTAGAAAAGACTTTTTCACTATTCAATAAATAGATATCAATAGTAGATAGAACAGTGAAAGTTTGATTCTAGCTAGTCTATCTACTATTTCTATGAGTCATATGCAAGACGTCATTTTAGAAAAGACTTTTTCACTATTCAATAAATAGATATCAATAGTAGATAGAACAGTGAAAGTTTGATTCTAGCTAGTCTATCTACTATTTCTATGAGTCATATGCAAGACGTCATTTTAGAAAAGACTTTTTCACTATTCAATAAATAGATATCAATAGTAGATAGAACAGTGAAAGTTTGATTCTAGCTAGTCTATCTACTATTTCTTTGAGTCATATGCAAGACGTCATTTTAGAAAAGACTTTTTCACTATTCAATAAATAGATATCAATAGTAGATAGAACAGTGAAAGTTTGATTCTAGCTAGTCTATCTACTATTTCTATGAGTCATATGCAAGACGTCATTTTAGAAAAGACTTTTTCACTATTCAATAAATAGATATCAATAGTAGATAGAACAGTGAAAGTTTGATTCTAGCTAGTCTATCTACTATTTCTATGAGTCATATGCAAGACGTCATTTTAGAAAAGACTTTTTCACTATTCAATAAATAGATATCAATAGTAGATAGAACAGTGAAAGTTTGATTCTAGCTAGTCTATCTACTATTTCTATGAGTCATATGCAAGACGTCATTTTAGAAAAGACTTTTTCACTATTCAATAAATAGATATCAATAGTAGATAGAACAGTGAAAGTTTGATTCTAGCTAGTCTATCTACTATTTCTATGAGTCATATGCAAGACGTCATTTTAGAAAAGACTTTTTCACTATTCAATAAATAGATATCAATAGTAGATAGAACAGTGAAAGTTTGATTCTAGCTAGTCTATCTACTATTTCTATGAGTCATATGCAAGACGTCATTTTAGAAAAGACTTTTTCACTATTCAATAAATAGATATCAATAGTAGATAGAACAGTGAAAGTTTGATTCTAGCTAGTCTATCTACTATTTCTATGAGTCATATGCAAGACGTCATTTTAGAAAAGACTTTTTCACTATTCAATAAATAGATATTAATAGTAGATAGAACAGTGAAAGTTTGATTCTAGCTAGTCTATCTACTATTTCTATGAGTCATATGCAAGACGTCATTTTAGAAAAGACTTTTTCACTATTCAATAAATAGATATCAATAGTAGATAGAACAGTGAAAGTTTGATTCTAGCTAGTCTATCTACTATTTCTATGAGTCATATGCAAGACGTCATTTTAGAAAAGACTTTTTCACTATTCAATAAATAGATATCAATAGTAGATAGAACAGTGAAAGTTTGATTCTAGCTAGTCTATCTACTATTTCTATGAGTCATATGCAAGACGTCATTTTAGAAAAGACTTTTTCACTATTCAATAAATAGATATCAATAGTAGACAGAACAGTGAAAGTTTGATTCTAGCTAGTCTATCTACTATTTCTATGAGTCATATGCAAGACGTCATTTTAGAAAAGACTTTTTCACTATTCAATAAATAGATATCAATAGTAGATAGAACAGTGAAAGTTTGATTCTAGCTAGTCTATCTACTATTTCTATGAGTCATATGCAAGACGTCATTTTAGAAAAGACTTTTTCACTATTCAATAAATAGATATCAATAGTAGATAGAACAGTGAAAGTTTGATTCTAGCTAGTCTATCTACTATTTCTATGAGTCATATGCAAGACGTCATTTTAGAAAAGACTTTTTCACTATTCAATAAATAGATATCAATAGTAGATAGAACAGTGAAAGTTTGATTCTAGCTAGTCTATCTACTATTTCTATGAGTCATATGCAAGACGTCATTTTAGAAAAGACTTTTTCACTATTCAATAAATAGATATCAATAGTAGATAGAACAGTGAAAGTTTGATTCTAGCTAGTCTATCTACTATTTCTATGAGTCATATGCAAGACGTCATTTTAGAAAAGACTTTTTCACTATTCAATAAATAGATATCAATAGTAGATAGAACAGTGAAAGTTTGATTCTAGCTAGTCTATCTACTATTTCTATGAGTCATATGCAAGACGTCATTTTAGAAAAGACTTTTTCACTATTCAATAAATAGATATCAATAGTAGATAGAACAGTGAAAGTTTGATTCTAGCTAGTCTATCTACTATTTCTATGAGTCATATGCAAGACGTCATTTTAGAAAAGACTTTTTCACTATTCAATAAATAGATATTAATAGTAGATAGAACAGTGAAAGTTTGATTCTAGCTAGTCTATCTACTATTTCTATGAGTCATATGCAAGACGTCATTTTAGAAAAGACTTTTTCACTATTCAATAAATAGATATCAATAGTAGATAGAACAGTGAAAGTTTGATTCTAGCTAGTCTATCTACTATTTCTATGAGTCATATGCAAGACGTCATTTTAGAAAAGACTTTTTCACTATTCAATAAATAGATATCAATAGTAGATAGAACAGTGAAAGTTTGATTCTAGCTAGTCTATCTACTATTTCTATGAGTCATATGCAAGACGTCATTTTAGAAAAGACTTTTTCACTATTCAATAAATAGATATCAATAGTAGATAGAACAGTGAAAGTTTGATTCTAGCTAGTCTATCTACTATTTCTATGAGTCATATGCAAGACGTCATTTTAGAAAAGACTTTTTCACTATTCAATAAATAGATATCAATAGTAGATAGAACAGTGAAAGTTTGATTCTAGCTAGTCTATCTACTATTTCTATGAGTCATATGCAAGACGTCATTTTAGAAAAGACTTTTTCACTATTCAATAAATAGATATCAATAGTAGATAGAACAGTGAAAGTTTGATTCTAGCTAGTCTATCTACTATTTCTATGAGTCATATGCAAGACGTCATTTTAGAAAAGACTTTTTCACTATTCAATAAATAGATATTAATAGTAGATAGAACAGTGAAAGTTTGATTCTAGCTAGTCTATCTACTATTTCTATGAGTCATATGCAAGACGTCATTTAGAAAAGACTTTTTCACTATTCAATAAATAGATATCAATAGTAGATAGAACAGTGAAAGTTTGATTCTAGCTAGTCTATCTACTATTTCTATGAGTCATATGCAAGACGTCATTTTAGAAAAGACTTTTTCACTATTCAATAAATAGATATCAATAGTAGATAGAACAGTGAAAGTTTGATTCTAGCTAGTCTATCTACTATTTCTATGAGTCATATGCAAGACGTCATTTTAGAAAAGACTTTTTCACTATTCAATAAATAGATATCAATAGTAGACAGAACAGTGAAAGTTTGATTCTAGCTAGTCTATCTACTATTTCTATGAGTCATATGCAAGACGTCATTTTAGAAAAGACTTTTTCACTATTCAATAAATAGATATCAATAGTAGATAGAACAGTGAAAGTTTGATTCTAGCTAGTCTATCTACTATTTCTATGAGTCATATGCAAGACGTCATTTTAGAAAAGACTTTTTCACTATTCAATAAATAGATATCAATAGTAGATAGAACAGTGAAAGTTTGATTCTAGCTAGTCTATCTACTATTTCTATGAGTCATATGCAAGACGTCATTTTAGAAAAGACTTTTTCACTATTCAATAAATAGATATCAATAGTAGATAGAACAGTGAAAGTTAGTAGATAGAACAGTGAAAGTTTGATTCTAGCTAGTCTATCTACTATTTCTATGAGTCATATGCAAGACGTCATTTTAGAAAAGACTTTTTCACTATTCAATAAATAGATATCAATAGTAGATAGAACAGTGAAAGTTTGATTCTAGCTAGTCTATCTACTATTTCTATGAGTCATATGCAAGACATCATTTTTAGAAAAGACTTTTTCACTATTCAATAAATAGATATCAATAGTAGATAGAACAGTGAAAGTTTGATTCTAGCTAGTCTATCTACTATTTCTATGAGTCATATGCAAGACTTCATTTTAGAAAAGACTTTTTCACTATTCAATAAATAGATATCAATAGTAGATAGAACAGTGAAAGTTTGATTCTAGCTAGTCTATCTACTATTTCTATGAGTCATATGCAAGACATCATTTTAGAAAAGACTTTTTCACTATTCAATAAATAGATATCAATAGTAGATAGAACAGTGAAAGTTTGATTCTAGCTAGTCTATCTACTATTTCTATGAGTCATATGCAAGACGTCATTTTAGAAAAGACTTTTTCACTATTCAATAAATAGATATCAATAGTAGATAGAACAGTGAAAGTTTGATTCTAGCTAGTCTATCTACTATTTCTATGAGTCATATGCAAGACGTCATTTAGAAAAGACTTTTTCACTATTCAATAAATAGATATCAATAGTAGATAGAACAGTGAAAGTTTGATTCTAGCTAGTCTATCTACTATTTCTATGAGTCATATGCAAGACGTCATTTTAGAAAAGACTTTTTCACTATTCAATAAATAGATATCAATAGTAGATAGAACAGTGAAAGTTTGATTCTAGCTAGTCTATCTACTATTTCTATGAGTCATATGCAAGACGTCATTTTAGAAAAGACTTTTTCACTATTCAATAAATAGATATCAATAGTAGATAGAACAGTGAAAGTTTGATTCTAGCTAGTCTATCTACTATTTCTATGAGTCATATGCAAGACGTCATTTTAGAAAAGACTTTTTCACTATTCAATAAATAGATATCAATAGTAGATAGAAGAGTGAAAGTTTGATTCTAGCTAGTCTATCTACTATTTCTATGAGTCATATGCAAGACGTCATTTTAGAAAAGACTTTTTCACTATTCAATAAATAGATATCAATAGTAGATAGAACAGTGAAAGTTTGATTCTAGCTAGTCTATCTACTATTTCTATGAGTCATATGCAAGACGTCATTTTAGAAAAGACTTTTTCACTATTCAATAAATAGATATCAATAGTAGATAGAACAGTGAAAGTTTGATTCTAGCTAGTCTATCTACTATTTCTATGAGTCATATGCAAGACGTCATTTTAGAAAAGACTTTTTCACTATTCAATAAATAGATATCAATAGTAGATAGAACAGTGAAAGTTTGATTCTAGCTAGTCTATCTACTATTTCTATGAGTCATATGCAAGACGTCATTTTAGAAAAGACTTTTTCACTATTCAATAAATAGATATCAATAGTAGATAGAACAGTGAAAGTTTGATTCTAGCTAGTCTATCTACTATTTCTATGAGTCATATGCAAGACGTCATTTTAGAAAAGACTTTTTCACTATTCAATAAATAGATATCAATAGTAGATAGAACAGTGAAAGTTTGATTCTAGCTAGTCTATCTACTATTTCTATGAGTCATATGCAAGACGTCATTTTAGAAAAGACTTTTTCACTATTCAATAAATAGATATCAATAGTAGATAGAACAGTGAAAGTTTGATTCTAGCTAGTCTATCTACTATTTCTATGAGTCATATGCAAGACGTCATTTTAGAAAAGACTTTTTCACTATTCAATAAATAGATATTAATAGTAGATAGAACAGTGAAAGTTTGATTCTAGCTAGTCTATCTACTATTTCTATGAGTCATATGCAAGACGTCATTTTAGAAAAGACTTTTTCACTATTCAATAAATAGATATCAATAGTAGATAGAACAGTGAAAGTTTGATTCTAGCTAGTCTATCTACTATTTCTATGAGTCATATGCAAGACGTCATTTTAGAAAAGACTTTTTCACTATTCAATAAATAGATATCAATAGTAGATAGAACAGTGAAAGTTTGATTCTAGCTAGTCTATCTACTATTTCTATGAGTCATATGCAAGACGTCATTTTAGAAAAGACTTTTTCACTATTCAATAAATAGATATCAATAGTAGATAGAACAGTGAAAGTTTGATTCTAGCTAGTCTATCTACTATTTCTATGAGTCATATGCAAGACGTCATTTTAGAAAAGACTTTTTCACTATTCAATAAATAGATATCAATAGTAGATAGAACAGTGAAAGTTTGATTCTAGCTAGTCTATCTACTATTTCTATGAGTCATATGCAAGACGTCATTTTAGAAAAGACTTTTTCACTATTCAATAAATAGATATCAATAGTAGATAGAACAGTGAAAGTTTGATTCTAGCTAGTCTATCTACTATTTCTATGAGTCATATGCAAGACGTCATTTTAGAAAAGACTTTTTCACTATTCAATAAATAGATATTAATAGTAGATAGAACAGTGAAAGTTTGATTCTAGCTAGTCTATCTACTATTTCTATGAGTCATATGCAAGACGTCATTTTAGAAAAGACTTTTTCACTATTCAATAAATAGATATCAATAGTAGATAGAACAGTGAAAGTTTGATTCTAGCTAGTCTATCTACTATTTCTATGAGTCATATGCAAGACGTCATTTTAGAAAAGACTTTTTCACTATTCAATAAATAGATATCAATAGTAGATAGAACAGTGAAAGTTTGATTCTAGCTAGTCTATCTACTATTTCTATGAGTCATATGCAAGACGTCATTTTAGAAAAGACTTTTTCACTATTCAATAAATAGATATCAATAGTAGACAGAACAGTGAAAGTTTGATTCTAGCTAGTCTATCTACTATTTCTATGAGTCATATGCAAGACGTCATTTTAGAAAAGACTTTTTCACTATTCAATAAATAGATATCAATAGTAGATAGAACAGTGAAAGTTTGATTCTAGCTAGTCTATCTACTATTTCTATGAGTCATATGCAAGACGTCATTTTAGAAAAGACTTTTTCACTATTCAATAAATAGATATCAATAGTAGATAGAACAGTGAAAGTTTGATTCTAGCTAGTCTATCTACTATTCTATGAGTCATATGCAAGACGTCATTTTAGAAAAGACTTTTTCACTATTCAATAAATAGATATCAATAGTAGATAGAAGAGTGAAAGTTTGATTCTAGCTAGTCTATCTACTATTTCTATGAGTCATATGCAAGACGTCATTTTAGAAAGACTTTTTCACTATTCAATAAATAGATATCAATAGTAGATAGAACAGTGAAAGTTTGATTCTAGCTAGTCTATCTACTATTTCTATGAGTCATATGCAAGACGTCATTTTAGAAAAGACTTTTTCACTATTCAATAAATAGATATCAATAGTAGATAGAACAGTGAAAGTTTGATTCTAGCTAGTCTATCTACTATTTCTATGAGTCATATGCAAGACGTCATTTTAGAAAAGACTTTTTCACTATTCAATAAATAGATATCAATAGTAGATAGAACAGTGAAAGTTTGATTCTAGCTAGTCTATCTACTATTTCTATGAGTCATATGCAAGACGTCATTTTAGAAAAGACTTTTTCACTATTCAATAAATAGATATCAATAGTAGATAGAACAGTGAAAGTTTGATTCTAGCTAGTCTATCTACTATTTCTATGAGTCATATGCAAGACGTCATTTTAGAAAAGACTTTTTCACTATTCAATAAATAGATATCAATAGTAGATAGAACAGTGAAAGTTTGATTCTAGCTAGTCTATCTACTATTTCTATGAGTCATATGCAAGACGTCATTTTAGAAAAGACTTTTTCACTATTCAATAAATAGATATCAATAGTAGATAGAACAGTGAAAGTTTGATTCTAGCTAGTCTATCTACTATTTCTATGAGTCATATGCAAGACGTCATTTTAGAAAAGACTTTTCACTATTCAATAAATAGATATTAATAGTAGATAGAACAGTGAAAGTTTGATTCTAGCTAGTCTATCTACTATTTCTATGAGTCATATGCAAGACGTCATTTTAGAAAAGACTTTTTCACTATTCAATAAATAGATATCAATAGTAGATAGAACAGTGAAAGTTTGATTCTAGCTAGTCTATCTACTATTTCTATGAGTCATATGCAAGACGTCATTTTAGAAAAGACTTTTTCACTATTCAATAAATAGATATCAATAGTAGATAGAACAGTGAAAGTTTGATTCTAGCTAGTCTATCTACTATTTCTATGAGTCATATGCAAGACGTCATTTTAGAAAAGACTTTTTCACTATTCAATAAATAGATATCAATAGTAGATAGAACAGTGAAAGTTTGATTCTAGCTAGTCTATCTACTATTTCTATGAGTCATATGCAAGACGTCATTTTAGAAAAGACTTTTTCACTATTCAATAAATAGATATCAATAGTAGATAGAACAGTGAAAGTTTGATTCTAGCTAGTCTATCTACTATTTCTATGAGTCATATGCAAGACGTCATTTTAGAAAAGACTTTTTCACTATTCAATAAATAGATATCAATAGTAGATAGAACAGTGAAAGTTTGATTCTAGCTAGTCTATCTACTATTTCTATGAGTCATATGCAAGACGTCATTTTAGAAAAGACTTTTTCACTATTCAATAAATAGATATTAATAGTAGATAGAACAGTGAAAGTTTGATTCTAGCTAGTCTATCTACTATTTCTATGAGTCATATGCAAGACGTCATTTTAGAAAAGACTTTTTCACTATTCAATAAATAGATATCAATAGTAGATAGAACAGTGAAAGTTTGATTCTAGCTAGTCTATCTACTATTTCTATGAGTCATATGCAAGACGTCATTTTAGAAAAGACTTTTTCACTATTCAATAAATAGATATCAATAGTAGATAGAACAGTGAAAGTTTGATTCTAGCTAGTCTATCTACTATTTCTATGAGTCATATGCAAGACGTCATTTTAGAAAAGACTTTTTCACTATTCAATAAATAGATATCAATAGTAGACAGAACAGTGAAAGTTTGATTCTAGCTAGTCTATCTACTATTTCTATGAGTCATATGCAAGACGTCATTTTAGAAAAGACTTTTTCACTATTCAATAAATAGATATCAATAGTAGATAGAACAGTGAAAGTTTGATTCTAGCTAGTCTATCTACTATTTCTATGAGTCATATGCAAGACGTCATTTTAGAAAAGACTTTTTCACTATTCAATAAATAGATATCAATAGTAGATAGAACAGTGAAAGTTTGATTCTAGCTAGTCTATCTACTATTTCTATGAGTCATATGCAAGACGTCATTTTAGAAAAGACTTTTTCACTATTCAATAAATAGATATCAATAGTAGATAGAACAGTGAAAGTTTGATTCTAGCTAGTCTATCTACTATTTCTATGAGTCATATGCAAGACGTCCATTTTAGAAAAGACTTTTTCACTATTCAATAAATAGATATCAATAGTAGATAGAACAGTGAAAGTTTGATTCTAGCTAGTCTATCTACTATTTCTATGAGTCATATGCAAGACATCATTTTAGAAAAGACTTTTTCACTATTCAATAAATAGATATCAATAGTAGATAGAACAGTGAAAGTTTGATTCTAGCTAGTCTATCTACTATTTCTATGAGTCATATGCAAGACTTCATTTTAGAAAAGACTTTTTCACTATTCAATAAATAGATATCAATAGTAGATAGAACAGTGAAAGTTTGATTCTAGCTAGTCTATCTACTATTTCTATGAGTCATATGCAAGACATCATTTTAGAAAAGACTTTTTCACTATTCAATAAATAGATATCAATAGTAGATAGAACAGTGAAAGTTTGATTCTAGCTAGTCTATCTACTATTTCTATGAGTCATATGCAAGACGTCATTTTAGAAAAGACTTTTTCACTATTCAATAAATAGATATCAATAGTAGATAGAACAGTGAAAGTTTGATTCTAGCTAGTCTATCTACTATTTCTATGAGTCATATGCAAGACGTCATTTTAGAAAAGACTTTTTCACTATTCAATAAATAGATATCAATAGTAGATAGAACAGTGAAAGTTTGATTCTAGCTAGTCTATCTACTATTTCTATGAGTCATATGCAAGACGTCATTTAGAAAAGACTTTTTCACTATTCAATAAATAGATATCAATAGTAGATAGAACAGTGAAAGTTTGATTCTAGCTAGTCTATCTACTATTTCTATGAGTCATATGCAAGACGTCATTTAGAAAAGACTTTTTCACTATTCAATAAATAGATATCAATAGTAGATAGAACAGTGAAAGTTTGATTCTAGCTAGTCTATCTACTATTTCTATGAGTCATATGCAAGACGTCATTTTAGAAAAGACTTTTTCACTATTCAATAAATAGATATCAATAGTAGATAGAAGAGTGAAAGTTTGATTCTAGCTAGTCTATCTACTATTTCTATGAGTCATATGCAAGACGTCATTTTAGAAAAGACTTTTTCACTATTCAATAAATAGATATCAATAGTAGATAGAACAGTGAAAGTTTGATTCTAGCTAGTCTATCTACTATTTCTATGAGTCATATGCAAGACGTCATTTTAGAAAAGACTTTTTCACTATTCAATAAATAGATATCAATAGTAGATAGAACAGTGAAAGTTTGATTCTAGCTAGTCTATCTACTATTTCTATGAGTCATATGCAAGACGTCATTTTAGAAAAGACTTTTTCACTATTCAATAAATAGATATCAATAGTAGATAGAACAGTGAAAGTTTGATTCTAGCTAGTCTATCTTACT